>NW_027649975.1:147500-230000 GCF_965287045.1 Carcharhinus amblyrhynchos
TTCTCCAGCCCCTAAACTCACCTTATCTCTGTGTCTCCCTATCCATCCTTACAGCCCTCCTAATCAGCTGATCTCCAATGCTTGGCTCTGGCCTTTTCTCTGAATTCTCTTCTTGTGGAGTCGCCCTCAGACTCCAGTGCCCTCCCTGAGCCACTCCACCTCTCTATCTCCCCTCCTGAAACATTCCACTCTTATTTAACTTTAGTTCACGCGTTTCCTCTGCAATCCTTTCTCCAGTATTGATATCTCAGTGTGAAGGTTCGCAGGTTTTGGTTGTTTGTGAAGCATTGCCTGAACTGTTCCCTCTATTGGATGCATTGGATATAACATCACATTCGTGCTGCTTTCTGGGGCCGCCTCGACCGCCTCATTTCCTGTTTGGCTCTTTTGGCCCAAACACTCAAACTTGTCTCTGTAGAGGTCAGCGGTTTGAGGCGGGAAGTATAAACTTTCAGGGAAAAGCCTCTTCCTGTGATGAGCCTGGATGATTCAGATGTGTTGAGCTGTGGTAACAATGTCAGTTACCATGCGCTTCACTCAAGCTATTTCACTTACTGCCCACCTTAACCCGAATTCCACCATCCAGTTCCCATTTTAACCGACTCCATTTCTTTACCTCGAACTTTTCAACTCGCTTCCTGCTGTACACACACTGTCTATATCACACCCTCTGTCTCTCTCTCTCTCTCTCTCTCTCCATCACAACTCTATCTCCTCCCCCACCCCATCCCCGCGGTTTCAATCATTCCCTTTTCTCCCCATCGCATCATCGACCTCTCTATATATCATTTTTTTCTCTCTCTCTACCACACCCTCTATTTCTCTCTATCTCTCTCGATCAAACCTTCTATCCCTCTATCTCTCTATCACACCCTCTATCTGTATCTCTACCACACCCTCTACTTCTTTTTATCTCTATCTCTATCACACCCTTTATCCTCTCAGTTTCTCTATCACACTCCTTCTCTCTTCCTATTTCTCTCTACTTATTGATCTTTCTCACTCCCTTATTCTCTACCTCGCTGTGACCGTGTTCTGTAGAAACAAAGTGTTGGGCAGCTCTGTCAAATATTTATCTCCCTGTTCCAGCCATTCCCCTCTCCCGGCAAGGAGAAACACTTCAGGCCGAATAGCCGAAAGTCCCGAACTCAACCTGTTGTCTCTGCCAATTCAGGGCCTGGCTTCTATTCCAGTTCATAGGCCTGCCTCCCTCCCACCGTCCCTCCCCTGCTTCCTACCCTCCCTCCTTCCCCTGCCTCCCTCCCTACCTACCCTCCCCTCCCCTCCCTCCTTCCCCTCCCTCCCTCCTTTCCCTGACTCCCTCCCCTCCCTCCTTCCCCTGCCTCCCTCCCTACCTACCCTCCCCTCCCCTCCCTCCCTACTTCCCCTGACTCCCTCCCCTCCCTCCGTCCCCTCCCTCCCTCCCCTGCCTTCATCCCTCCCCTCCCTTCTCTCCCTCCCTTCTCTCCCCTCCCTCCCCTCCCCTCCCCTCCCCTCTCTCCCCTGCCTCCCAGGTCCCTGCCCTGCACCTGGGGACGAGGCCCCCTGATCCACTTGACTAGAATTGTCTCCTCATTGGGAACATAAGCACTGGGGATCAGGGGGGAGTGGCAGATCCCTCGCTCCGGCGGGGGTGGGGGTATGGGAGATGCCCCCGCTCCGGGGTTGGGGGTGGGGGGGATGGGAGATGCCCCCGCTCCGGGGTTGGGGGTGGGGATGGAGGATGGGAGATGCCCCCACTCCGGGATTGGGGGTGGGGATGGAGGATGGGAGATGCCCCCACTCCGGGGTTGGGGGTGGGGATGGAGGATGGGAGATGCCCCCGCTCCGGGGGGGGGGGGGGGGAGTTGTTGGGTAACCCGCCCACCCCCACCCCTGGTTCCCTATCCAGTGTGATGGTGAGAATGTCAGGCTGAGCTCTGGCTGGTGTATCTCGGGCTCTATCTCAGATCACAGCCGCCAAAAAGCACTCATTTCACAGAACAAATCTGTACGGACCGCACCCTAAAAACCACACTCAACATTTCCAACATTTCATTCCCCTACACAAAAACGCCGCTTCTCTTCTTGCTGCCAATCGTTTCCCCTTTACTGTCTGCTATTCTCATTATCCATTACTCTGGCTGACTCTCACTGTCAGCTCTGCTTCTCTGTCTCTCCCTCTCTCTTTGTCTCTCTCTCTGTCTGCCTCTCTCTCTGTCTCTGTCTCTCTCTCTGTCTCTGTCTCTCTCTCTGTCTCTGTCTCTCTCTCTGTCTGTCTCTCTCTGTCCCTCTCTCACTCTGTCTGTCTCTCTTTCTCTCTCTCTGTCTCTCCCTCTCTCGCTATCTTCCCCTGCGTCTGTGTCTCCCGGATCTCTCACTTTGTCTCCCTCTGTCGCTCTCTCTATGTCTCTCTCTCTCTCTCTATCTCTCTCTCTCACTGTGTCTCTGTCTCTCTCCCTCCCTCTCTTTCTATATATACATATTCCTCTGCGTCTGTGTGTGTGTCTCTCGGATCTCTCACTTTGTCTCTCACGCTCTCTGTCTGTGTAGGAACATAGATACTAAAAGCAGGAGCAGACCATTCGGCCCTTCGAGCCTGCTCCACCATTCGTTTTGATCATGGCTGATCATTGAATTCAACATCCTGATTCCAACCCCCCCCCCCCCCCACCGACCCCCCTCCCCCCGATATCCCTCGATCCCTTTCGCCCCAAGAGCGAAATCTAATTTCTTCCTGAAATCTCACAGCGTTTTCTCCTCAGCTCCTTCCTGTGGGAGTGAATTCCACACATTCCCCACCCTCTGGGTGAAGAAATTTCTCCTCACCTCAGTTCTAAAAGGTTTACCCCTTATCCTCAAACTCTGACCCCTAGTTCTGGACTCCCCTCCAGCATCAGGAACATTCTTTCTGAATCTACCCTGTCTAACCCTGTGTGAATTTTATAAGTTTCTATCAGATCCCCTCTCACTCTTCTAAACTCCAGTGAATATAATCCTAACCCACTGAGTCTCTCCTCATATGACAGACCTGCCATCCCAGGAATCAGCCTGGAAAACCTTCGCTGTGCTCCCTCTATAACAAGGACATCCTTCCTCAGATAAGATGACCAAAACTGCACACAATACTCCAGGTGTGGCCTCACCAACACCCTATCCAATTGCAGTAAAACATCCCTATCCCTATCTCTCAAATCCTCTCGCTATGGAGGGCAGTACGGTAGCACAGTGGTTAGCACTGCTGCTTCACAGCTCCAGGGACCTGGGTTCAATTCCTAGCTCGGGTCACTGTCTATGTGGAGTTCGTACATTCTCCTCATGTCTGCGTGGGTTTCCTCTCACAGTCCAAAGATGTGCGGGTTAGGTTGATTGGCCAGGCTAAAATTGCCTCTTAGAGTCCTGAGATGCGTATGTTAGAGAGATTAGTGGGGAAAATATGTAGGGATATGGGAGTAGATCCTGGGTGGGATTGTGGTCGGTGCAGACTCGTTGGGCCGAATGGCCTTTTTCTGCGCTGTAGGCATTCTAACATACCTATTTCCCTGTTAATCTCTGATCGTCCCTCACTTTCTCTCTGTCTCTCTGTGTGCCTTTCTGTCTCTGTCTGTGTCTCTCTCTGCCTCTCTCTATCTCCCTGTCTCTCTCTTTGTATCTCTCTCTTTCTCTGTGTGTCTCTCTGTCTCTCTCTATCTGTGTGTGTATGTGTTTGTCTCTCTGTCTCTCTTTCTCTGTCTGCCTCTTTCTGTGTATCTCTCTCTCTGTATCTCTCTATCTCTCTGTTTCTCTCACTCTCTGTATCTCTCTGTCTCTCTCTATCTCTCTCTCTGTATATCTCTCTGTGTGTGTCTCTCTCTGTATCTCTCTCTCCCTTTGTATATCTCTCTCTCTGTATCTCTCTGTATCTCTCTCTATCTCTCTGTCTCTCTCTGTCCCTCTCTCTATCTCTCTCTCTCTGTACCTCTCTCTCTTTGTATATATCTCTCTCTCTGTCTCTCTCTGTATCTCTCTGTCTCTCTCTGACCCTTTCTCTGTCTCTCTCTCTGTATCTCTCTCTCTCTTTGTATCTCTCTCTCTCTGTATCTCTCTGTCTCTCTCTATCTCTCTGTCTCTCTCTGTATCTCTCTGTCCCTGTCTCTGTCTCTCTCTCTGTATCTCTCTATCTCTCTCTCTCTGTATATCTCTCTGTGTCTCTCTCTCTGTATCTCTCTCTTTGTATATCTCTCTCTCTCTGCATCTCTCTGTCTCTCTCTATCTTTCTGTCTCTCTCTGTATCTCTGTCTCTCTCTATCCCTCTCTCTATCTCTCTCTCTGTATCTCTCTCTCTCTTTGTATCTCTCTCTCTCTCTGTATCTCTCTGACTCTGTCCCTCTCTCTATCTCTCTCTCTGTATCTCTCTCTCTCTTTGTATATCTCTCTCTCTGTCTCTCTCTGTATCTCTCTGTCTCTCTCTGACCCTCTTTCTGTCTCTCTCTCTGTATCTCTCTCTCTCTTTGTATATCTCTCTCCCTCTGTATCTCTCTATCTCTCTCTGTATCTCTCTGTCCCTCTCTCTCTGTCTCTCTGCCTCTCATACTCTGAGGCAGAGTTATAACCCTGCTGCTGAGGACTCCATTTACACTCACGTCCACCAATAGAAATGCAGCTTGAGTTCGCCGCTGACTTCACTTCCCAAATTTAGAGAAGTTCTTCTCATCCGGTCCATGGTGCAGAGAGTAAAAAAAAAACCCTTTGCAATGCTCGCGACCCTGGCTAGGGAAGAGGCTGGTTTCGCCTAAAACCTTCTGCTGCTCCATCCCACCCCTACCCAATCCGTTCTGGAGCCAAGCGGGTCCACAGTCATGGATTGTAGTATTAAGGTAAGATGGGGAGTGTGCAGGAGGGCGGGAGGTGCTGATCTGGGTGAGCGCACAACGCAAACCCTTTCGTTTCAAGCGGAGAACTCTCTGGTAATCCGAGCGCCCCACTCCTTCCTCTATGAGAGGATCTCCTCCTTCCTTCCCGTTGGCGGTTGTAAGTCTGAGCAATTTAAGAAGACGAGAAAACCACTGCCAGAGAGAGAGGGAGGCAGATAAAAAACCGAAACAATGTCCGGCGGACACGCTCAGCAATCACACTCTCCAAATTATTGACAAAATAACACATCCGTCTCCAACTGGTGACAAGACTCACCCTCCCTGGGACACCCTCAACACCACCACCCTGTGACTTTACAGAGTTTGAGGGAGGATCCCCGTTACCTTTTTTATTCACATTTAATTCAAGGGAAACAAGGAGCGGCATTTCATTCGGGAGAGATCGGTCCTTTTGACTTTGTAAGAAGATGGATATTGGGGGTGGGGAGGGGGGTGGTGAGTGCATCGGGGCCAAGGTGTGTCTGAGTTACAGAGGCGGGGGGGGGGGGTCATGTCAGAAAAGGGGTGGATTCCTCCCAGAACATCAACAGATCCAGGGCAACTGGAACAGCACTGGACCAGAACTTGAGGTAGAGTTAATGGAGTTCAGAAACATGCTATCATCTCTCTGTGTGTATGGGCTGGGTCAAAGAGGTTTTGATTCATCAGTAAGGTTGCAAGTGCCAACTCTGGCATTTGTGAAGATGTCAGTGAGTGAGAGAGACAACAGCAGACCTGCACAAAAAGGGGATGTGACTGGGATTCTGGTTTGAAGTCTCTCTCCGCCCCCCCCCCACCCCACCGCACCCCCCCTCTCTGTCTCTTCTACTTCAAGGATAGTTGGGTTTATTTAAAGCAAAATTGACATTCACTCAGAACAAATTTCATCAGGTGCCTTATCTCAAGAGCAGCACTTCCGGCCGCAAGACTCATGCTTCCTGTGTTCATTTCCTGAGCTGAGCAGCAAAGCAGCAGAGACAGAGAGAGAGAAACCCTTTAGCAATGGCAGTTACAAACTGCTGAACTGTTTGTGGAATGAACAAGTGCACAATAAGCCTCTGGACTATCCTCTGTCTCTCGTTTACTCTTTCTCTTTCTCTCTCCCTGCCTTGAGTTAAAAACAAAAGCAGCTTTGTCCAACCTGGTCATTGTTTTGTGCAGATGAAGCTGGGTGCTGGAGCTTGCTGTGTGTGTGTGTGTGTGTGTGTGTGTGAGAAACCGCAGACTCTGCTAGGAACTTGCTGCTGCTGCTTCTTGCTGGGGACTTGTTGCAGAAACACGGGGCTTTGCAAATTCACGCACCACCCTATCAGAGAGAGAGAAAAAAAACTTCTGCTTTTTTCTCTCGAAAACAGCTGCCTTCAAAACCCCGAATTCAGATAAGAATCGGAGCAAGTAAACGAAAAAAAAGGAGAAAGAGACAATGAGGTAGCGAACATAACAGTTAATTCCTGGGTAATGGGGGAAGGGGGGGGGGGGGCACCTGAAATTGGGAGGACAACGGAAAGGTCTCTGCTCTGCCCACACCCCAGAACAACCCACCCTGGTCCACACATCACATTCACCCTCAGCTGCCAATTTCCCAAGGACTGGGAGGGAGGGAGACAATCCTCAGCAACGGCAAACAAGGACCTCGCTGCAGACTGGATGCACCGAAGGGCCTTTCCTGGACTGTGTGTCTCTCTCTCCCAGCACAATGTTACAATGCCACAAACTCAGCCCGAACTGCGCTTCCAGATCAGAATCTGGAAATCAATCGCCGAATTCGTGCAGCAGTTCGCCGCATTATAACCGGGGACTCAAATCGTTCCAGAATGGCCATCCTGTTCCGAAGCTGCTTTTCGGACAAATAGTGACTTCAATATCAGATTTCAAAGGAGACCTATTAAAGAACTCAACCACAAACCTTTACCCGGCAAACCAGGAGATCTGAACAATCCGCCCGGGATTCAATGAGAATGAGTAAAATAAAATTCCCTCCAAAGTGCCCCCATCAAACACTCCCAGGACAGGTACAGCACGGGGTTAGATACAGGGTAAAGCTCCCTCTACACTGTCCCCCGCATCAAACACTCCCAGGACAGGTACAGCACGGGATTAGATACAGAGTAAAGCTCCCTCTACACTGTCCCCATCAAACACTCCCAGGACGGGTACAGCACGGGATTAGATACAGAGTAAAGCTCCCTCTACACTGTCCCCATCAAACACTCCCAGGACAGGTACAGCAAGGGATTAGATACAGAGTAAAGCTCCCTCTACACTGTCCCCATCAAACACTCCCAGGACAGGTGCAGCACGGGGTTAGATACAGAGTAAAGCTCCCTCGACACTGTCCCCATCAAACACTCCCAGCACAGGTACAGCACGGGGTTAGATACAGAGTAAATCTCCCTCTGCACTGTCCCCATCAAACACTCCCACGACAGGAACAGCACGGGATTAGATACAGAGTGAAGCTCCCTCTATACTGTCCCCCATCAAAAACTCACAGGACAGGTGCAGCACGGGGTTAGATACAGAGTAAAGCTCCCTCGACACTGTCCCCATCAAACACTCCCACAACAGGAACAGCACGGGATTAGATACAGAGTGAAGCTCCCTCTACACTGTCCCCATCAAACACTCCCAGGACAGGTGCAGCACGGGGTTAGATACAGAGTAAAGCTCCCTCTACACTGTCCCCATCAAACACTCCCAGGACAGGGACAGCACGGGGTTAGATACAGAGTAAAGCTCCCTCTACACTGTCCCCATCAAACACTCCCACGACAGGAACAGCACGGGGTTAGATACAGAGTAAAGCTCCCTCTACACTGACCCCCCATCAAACACTCCCAGGACAGGTACAGCACGGGATTAGATACAGAGTAAAGCTCCCTCTACACTGTCCCCCCATCAAACACTCCCAGGACAGGTACAGCACGGGGTTAGATACAGTGTAAAGCTCCCTCTGCACTGTCCCCTCATCAAACACTCCCAGGACAGGTACAACACGGGGCTGGATACAGAGTAAAGCCCCCTCTACACTGTCCCCATTAAACACTCCCAGGACAGGTAAAGCACGGGGTTAGATACAGAGTAAAGCTCCCTCTACACTGTCCCCATCGAACATTCCCAGGACAGGTACAGCACGGAGTTAGATACAGAGTAAAGCTCCCTGTACACTGACCCCATCAAACACTCCCAGGACAGGTACAGCGCAGGGTTAGATAGAGGGTGAAACTCCATCTACACTGTCCCCATCAAACATTCCCAGGACAGGTACAGCACGGAGTTAGATACAGAGTAAAGCTCCCTCTACACTGTCCCCCATCAAACACTCCCAGGACAGGTACAGCACGGGGTTAGATACAGAGTAAAGCTCCCTCTACACTGTCCCCATCAAACACTCCCAGGACAGGTGCCGCATGGGATTAGATACAGAGTTAAACTCCCTCTACACTGTCCCCCCACCAAACACTCCCAGGAGAGGAACAGCACGGGGTTGGATATAGAGTAACGTTCTCTCTACACTGTCTCCATCCAACACTCCCAGGACTGGTACAACACAGGGTTACATACAGAGTAACGCTCCCTCTAAAATGTCCCAATAAAATATTCCCAGGACAGGTTCAGCACGGGGTTCGATACAGAGTAAAGCTCCGTCTACACTGTCCCCATCAAACACTCCCAGGATACGGACAGCACGGGGTTAGATACAGAGTAAAGCTCCCTCGACACTGTCCCCATGAAACACTCCCAGGACAGGTACGGCACAGGATTAGATACAGAGTAAACCTCCCTCTACACTGCCCCCCCCATCGAACACTCCCAGGACAGGTACAGCACGGGGTTAGATGCAGAGTTAAGTTCCCTCTACACTGTCCCCATCAAACACCCCCAGGACAGGTACAGCACGGTGTTAGATACAGAGTAAAGCTCCCTCTACACTGTCCCCCATCAAACACTCCCAGGACTGGTGCAGCACGGGGTTAGATACAGAGTAAATCTCCCTCTACACTGTCCCCATCAAACACTCCCAGGACAGGTACAGCACGGGGTTAGATACAGAGTAACATTGTCTCTACACTGTCCCCATCAAACACTCACAGGACAGGTACAGCACGGAGTTAGATACAGAGTAAAGCTCCCTCTACACTGACCCCATCAAACGCTCCCAGGACAGGTACAGCACAGGGTTAGATACAGAGTAAAACTCCCTCTACACTGTCCCCCCACCAAACACTCCCAGGACAGGAACAGCACAAGGTTAGATATAGAGTAACGTTCTCTCTACACTGTCTCCATCCAACACTCCCAGGACTGGTACAACACAGGGTTACATACAGAGTAAGACTCCGTCTAAAATGTCCCAATAAAATACTCCCAGGACAGGTACAGCACGGGGTTCGATACAGAGTAAAGCTCCCTCCACACTGTCCCCATCAAACATTCCCAGGACAGGTACAGCACGGGGTTAGCTACAGAGTAAAGCTCCCTCTGCACTGTCCCCATCAAACACTCCCAGGACAGGTACAGCACAGGGTTAGATACAGAGTAAAGCTCCCTCTACACTGTCCCCCCATCAAACACTCCCAGGACAGGTACAGCACGGGGTTAGATACAGAGTAAAGCTCCCTCTACACTGTCCCCATCAAACACTCCCAGGACAGGTACAGCACGGGGTTAGATACAGAGTAAAGCTCCCTCGACACTGTCCCCCATCAAACACTCCCAGGACAGGTACAGCACGGGGTTAGATACAGAGTAAAGCTCCCTCTACACTGTCCCCCATCAAACACTCCCAGGACAGGTACAGCACGGGGTTAGATACAGAGTAAAGCTCCCTCTACACTGTCCCCCATCAAACACTCCCAGGACAGGTACAGCACAGGGTTAGATACAGAGTAAAGCTCCCTCTACACTGTCCCCCATCAAACACTCCCAGGACAGGTACAGCACGGGGTTAGATACAGAGTAAAGCTCCCTCGACACTTTCCCCCATCAAACACTCCCAGGACAGGTACAGCACGGGGTTAGATACAGAGTAAAGCTCCCTCTACACTGTCCCCCCATCAAACACTCCCAGGACAGGTACAGCACGGGGTTAGATACAGAGTAAAGCTCCCTCTACACTGTCCCCCATCAAACACTCCCAGGACAGGTACAGCATGGGGTTAGATACAGAGTAAAGCTCCCTCTACACTGTCCCCCATCAAACACTCCCAGGACAGGTACAGCACGGGGTTAGATACAGAGTAAAGCTCCCTCTACACTGTCCCCCATCAAACACTCCCAGGACAGGTACAGCACGGGGTTAGATACAGAGTAAAGCTCCCTCTACACTGTCCCCCATCAAACACTCCCAGGACAGGTACAGCACAGGGTTAGATACAGAGTAAAGCTCCCTCTACACTGTCCCCCATCAAACACTCCCAGGACAGGTACAGCACGGGGTTAGATACAGAGTAAAGCTCCCTCGACACTTTCCCCCATCAAACACTCCCAGGACAGGTACAGCACGGGGTTAGATACAGAGTAAAGCTCCCTCGACACTGTCCCCCCATCAAACACTCCCAGGACAGGTACAGCACGGGGTTAGATGCAGAGTAAAGCTCCCTCTACACTGTCCCCATCAAACACTCCCAGGACAGGTACAGCACGGGGTTAGATACAGAGTAAAGCTCCCTCTACACTGTCCCCCATCAAACACTCCCAGGACAGGTACAGCACGGGGTTAGATACAGAGTAAAGCTCTCTCTACACTGTCCCCCATCAAACACTCCCAGGACAGGTACAGCACGGGGTTAGATACAGAGTAAAGCTCCCTCTACACTGTCCCCATCAAACACTCCCAGGACAGGTACAGCACGGGGTTAGATACAGAGTAAAGCTCCCTCTACACTGTCCCCATCAAACACTCCCAGGACAATTCGGAATTGCTTAATCCCCGCCCACTGTTAAATGAAATGTCCAATGCGGTGTATTGGTGTCTATTTGGGAGCCGTGATGTCTCTGAGTGTCGAAGGGACCTAATCGGGAATTGGAATCGAGTTTTCTGAAGCCGGTTGGAAAATATGTTCAGGTTAAACTGGCAGGTGAAAGGAGTATTGAGGTGTAAAGAGCACAGTCACTCTCCGTGATTTACTCTGCCTGATTCCAGCCACCCTTCTCTGGCTGATGTCGCACTGCTCAGTTTCCCCCTCCACCCCCCGGTGCAAAGTGAGGGGCTCAGTACAGACCCAGGTAGATTTTCAGCCGGCTGAAGAAGGTGACCTGTGGGATATGTCGCATGGAGCTTCCTGGATGAAAGGATAATCTTTCGTCAGGGATTTATAGATGACACTCGGTTCTCAAAGGAGGCGGAATTTACGAAGCGCTGAGTCCAATTTGGGGTAGGGCCACCGCCTGCCTGCTTTATTTTCCAGAGGATGTGGGTATCGCTGGCCAGACAAAGGGTATATTGTTCATTGCTAATTGTCCCTTCAGAAGGTGTGGGGGGGAGGGTGTGGATAAGCAACCATCTTGAACCCGCTGCAGTCCCCGTGTGGTGTAGGTCCACCCACAGTGCTGTTAGGGGGGTCATTCCAAGACTCTGACCCCAGCGACAGTGAAGGAACGGCCGATATATTTCCCAGTCGGGATGGTGAGTGACTCGGAGGGGAATCTCCAGGTGGGGGGTGTTCCCAGGTATCTGCTGCCCTTGTCCTTCTAGATGGTAGAGGTGGTGAGTTTGGAAGGTGCTGCCTAAGGAGCCTCGGTGAGTTGCTGCAGTGCATCTTGTAGATGGTACACACGGCTGTCACTATGCGTCGGGGGTGGAGGGAGGGAGTGTTTGTGGTTAGCGTGTCGATCGAGTGGGGCTGCTTTGTCCTAGATGGTGTCGAGCTTCTCGAGTGTTGTTGGAGCTGCACCCATCCAGGCAAGTGGGGAGTATTCCATCACACTCCTGACTTGTGTCCTTGTAGATGGTGGATAGGCTTTGGGGAGTCAGGAGGTGAGTTACTCTCCGCAGGATTCCCAGCCTCTGACCTGCTCTGGGAGCCTCAGTATTTATATGGCTGGGTCCAGTTCAGTTTCTGGTCAATGGTCACCCCCAGGATGTTGATGGGGGGGGGGGGGGATTCAGTGATGGTAACCCCCAGGATGTTGGTAATGGGTTGGGGGCGGTGGGGTGTTCAGTGATGGAAACCCCCAGGGTGTTGGTAGTGGGTGAGGGGGGTGTTGTTCAGTGATGGTAACCCCCAGGGTGTTGGTAGTGGGTGGGGGTGTTGTTCAGTGATGGAAACCCCCAGGGTGTTGGTAGTGGGTGAGGGGGGTGTTGTTCAGTGATGGTAACCCCCAGGGTGTTGGTAGTGGGTGGGGGTGTTGTTCAGTGATGGTAACCCCCAGGGTGTTGGTAGTGGGTGGGGGTGTTGTTCAGTGATGGTAACCCCCAGGGTGTTGGTAGTGGGTGGGGGTGTTGTTCAGTGATGGTAACCCCCAGGCTGTTGGTAGTGGGTGGGGGTGTTGTTCAGTGATGGTAACCCCCAGGGTGTTGGTAGTGGGTGGGGGTGTTGTTCAGTGATGGTAACCCCCAGGGTGTTGGTAATGGGTTGGGGGGGTGGGGTGTTCAGTGATGGTAACCCCCAGGGTGTTGGTAATGGGTTGGGGGGGTGGGGTGTTCAGTGATGGTAACCCCCAGGGTGTTGGTAGTGGGTGGGGGGGGGTGGTGTTGTTCAGTGATGGTAATGCTATTGGATGCCAAGGAGTGATTGGTAGATCCTTTTGTTTCCATGATGGTCATTGCCTGGCACTTTTGAAGTGTGAATGTTAGTTGCCACTTGTCAGATTCGATACTTTGAATGATCCAGAAAGTGTGGTCATTCGGCCCATCTGCTCCATGCTGGTGATTATGTTCCACACCAGTCTTCTCCCAGCTCCTTTTCATCTCCCCTCATCTCCATCTCCTTCTATTCCTTTGTCCTTTATGTGTTTATCCAGCTTCCCCCTGAAGTCTGTCGATAAAATTCACGTCAACCACTCCCCGTGGGAGCGAGTCCCACATTCTCCCCCACTCCCCGTGGGAGCGAGTCCCACATTCTCCCCACTCCCCGTGGGAGCGAGTCCCACATTCTCCCCACTCCCCGTGGGAGCGAGTCCCACATTCTCCCCACTCCACGTGGGAGCGAGTCCCACATTCTCCCCACTCCCCATGGGAGCGAGTCCCACATTCTCCCCACTCCCCGTGGGAGTCAGTCCCACATTCTCCCCACTCCCCGTGGGAACGAGTCCCACATTCTCCCCACTCCCTGTGGGAGCGAGTCCCACATTCTCCCCCACTCCCCGTGGGAGCGAGTCCCACATTCTCCCCACTCCCTGTGGGAGCGAGTCCCACATTCTCCCCACTCCCCGTGGGAGCGAGTCCCACATTCTCCCCCACTCCCCATGGGAGTGAGTCCCACATTCTCCCCACTCCCCATGGGAGTGAGTCCTGCATTCTCCCCACTCCCCGTGGGAGTGAGTCCCACATTCTCCCCCACTCCCCGTGGGAGCGAGTCCCACATTCTCCCCCACTCCCCGTGGGAGCGAGTCCCACATTCTCCCCCACTCCCCGTGGGAGCGAGTCCCACATTCTCCCCACTCCCCGTGGGAGTGAGTCCTGCATTCTCCCCACTCCCCATGGGAGCGAGTCCCACATTCTCCCCACTCCCCGTGGGAGCGAGTCCCACATTCTCCCCCACTCCCCGTGGGAGTGAATCCCACATTCTCCCCACTCCCCATGGGAGTGAGTCCCACATTCTCCCCACTCCCCATGGGACCGAGTCCCACATTCTCCCCACTCCCCGTGGGAACGAGTCCCACATTCTCCCCCACTCCCCGTGGGAGCGAGTCCCACATTCTCCCCCACTCCCCGTGGGAGCGAGTCCCACATTCTCCCCCACTCCCCGTGGGAGCGAGTCCCACATTCTCCCCCACTCCCCGTGGGAGCGAGTCCCACATTCTCCCCACTCCCCGTGGGAACGAGTCCCACATTCTCCCCCACTCCCCGTGGGAGCGAGTCCCACATTCTCCCCCACTCCCCGTGGGAGCGAGTCCCACATTCTCCCCCACTCCCCGTGGGAGCGAGTCCCACATTCTCCCCCACTCCCCGTGGGAGCGAGTCCCACATTCTCCCCACTCCCCGTGGGAGTGAGTCCCACATTCTCCCCCACTCCCCATGGGAGTGAGTCCCACATTCTCCCCACTCCCCATGGGAGCGAGTCCCACATTCTCCCCCACTCCCTGTGGGAGCGAGTCCCACATTCTCCCCACTCCCCATGGGAGCGAGTCCCACATTCTCCCCCACTCCCTGTGGGAGTGAGTCCCACATTCTCCCCACTCAGTGAGTAAACAAGTTTCTCCCGTATTCCCTATTGGATCAGTTAGTGCCTGTCTTGTATAAATGGCTCCTAGTTCTGGTCTGCCCACAATGGGAAGACTATCAGCTCTTTGGTCATTGTTGTGTTGCTTTAAAGGCAGCGAGGAGGTCACTTCTGTGTGTTTGAGAAATGTCAGAGGCTGAGCCCTCCTCTTATTCCTGGAGTATATTCCTGTTCAGTGACAAGCTGCAGGGAGCGGCGAGAGAGGAAAGTGTAAGATGTGAGGTGCGGAGGAAGAAGATAAATCAGTGAAATAGGAAAGAGAGAGGGAAGGAAGCGAGAGGCAGACAATCCTGGAGATTCCCCTCCGAGTCACTCACCATCCCGACTTGGAAATATATCGGCCGTTCCCTCACTGTCACTGGGATCAGAATCCTGAACTCCCTCCCTAACAGCACTGTGGGTGTACCTACACCACACGGGGACTGCAGGGGGTTCAAGATGGCAGCTCACCCCCCACCTTCTCAAGGGGCAATTCGGGATTGGGGGGGAAATGCTGGCCAGCCAGTGACATGGTCACTGCACTAAATAATTGATAAATTCTCTCACTCACACACAGTCCCACACAGAGAGACGTAGAGTGCAAGATGAAGAGAGGAAATAGAGAGAGTGACTGAGAGTGAGAGACAGCGATAGCCAAAAACTGACAGGGAGAGAAAGAAAAAGAGAGTGGGAAAGCAGAGACACTCAGAGAAAGGCACAGAAAAGAAACACTGGGAAAGAGAGAGAGAAAAAGAGAGAGACACACACACAAAGACAAAGCGGGGGTGGGGGGGGGCGTGGGGGACGGGGAACAGACACACAAACAGAAAGACACAGCGAGACAGAGAGAGAGGGAAAGATAGGGAGGAGATGGAGGGAGGAGAGACAGAGTGAAAGGAAAAAAAGAGAGTGACAAACAGAGAGAGGGAGTAGCAGAGAGAGGGGGATGACAGAGAGGAAGTGACAGAGAAGGGGTGACGGGGGCGGGGTGGGGGGCGCTGAGTGAGAGAGACTGACAGAGAGGGAGTGACAGAGAGATAGGCAATGACAGAGAGAGAGAGAGTGACAAAGAGGGAGTAACGAAGAGAGAAAGTGACAGAGTGACAGAGACAGAGTGACAGAGAGAGAGTGACGGAGAGGGGCTGACAGAGAGAGAGTGACAGAGAGGGGGTGACAGAGGGGGTGACAGGGGGGTCTACCCGAGCTGAGGCATCGATGGAATTGCTGCATTTTTCACTTTCCGCCATTGCTTTGTTAACCAATCGCCTTTGAGCCGCAGATCCGCTAACACCTGCCTTCCCTCAACTTCATCCGTGTGAATTGGCAAACTTTCTCTCTGTTTCTCTCTCTCTCTCTGTTTCCCTCTCTCTCTCTCTCTGTCTCTCTCTCTCTGTCTCTCTCTCTTTCTCTCTCTTTGTCTCTCTCTCTCTGTCTCTCTGTCTGTCTCTCTCTCTCTGTCTCTCTCTCTGTCTCTCTCTCTATATATGTATATATATAGAATTCCCAGCACAGAGAGATCCCAGCAGTTCCTATTCCTGGGCCGGCCTGCGCTGTGACAGAATGGTGTTGTGCTGTCGGGCAGGGGATGGGAGGGTGGGGTTGGGGTGTGTGCGTGTTTGTCGGGGGTGGGGGTCAGAGGGGAGGAATAATTCTCACTGCTGCAATTTCAATGCTGTCGGCCGAGTTTAGCTCATTCAGAACAGGACTGAATGCCTTCCCCCGGGCTCACACACACAGTTCCCATGTCAGGGTTCACTCGCCCCCGGTTTGAGTAGGAGACTCAGAGCTCTGAGGGAGGAAGGAAGAGGGAGGAATGGAGGTACCAGCTGGTAAAAGGCTGGTTGACCGCAAACGGCAGCTTGTTAATAGTCGCATCCCTGTCAAACTCGCTGTGGTTCAACTTCACTGAAAGCTGATGAGAATTCTTACAGAAAACATTAATTAAATTCAGACGGTTGGTCTGTCCTTGTTTGTGGGATGGGAATGAGGAGACAGTCAGTGTGGGATGGTTGGAGGTGATTGGGGGCAGGGGGATTGAGAAACTGTGTTAAATATTCTGGATGTGCTTTCAGCAGAACCCTGACCGTAATCCAGACATGAAAATAAACGCCTCTGTGTCCTCCCGTGTGTGGGGCAAGTGTTTTAGAAGCTGCCTTTTCTCATTCTGACCAGGGCAAGCTCCTCACCTCCATCATTCTGCTGATGCCTGAAAATCCCATTCTCTCCCTCCCCAGGCTGTAAATAGTCCCGGCATTTACTGCCCGTCTCCTTACCCGCCCCTTGAGCAGGGGGCTCTGAATCCGCCTTCTTAGTGGGGGCGGGGGCTTTTCACAGCGGTTCCAAACAGGCTTGCTGGATAAAAGCAAATTGGTATGGATGCTGGAATCTGAAACAAAAACAGAAAATGCTGGAAAATCTCGGCGGGTCTGACAGCCTCTGTGGGGGAGAGAATAGAGCCAACGTTTGGAGCCCAGATGCTCCATCGTTAGTGGCTTGCTGGATTTGTGGATCTGTACCGGGGAGTCACTGCTGGACCAGACCCTGGTTTTACTGTCTGTAAGGGACATCGGCCAATTAACTGAATCAGTGAGCACAGCTCCTGGCCCTGTGTTTATTCCCAGCAGGATGTGGGCCAGACCAGGATATCATTTGTTCACTTCCCCAATTCCCTTGATTTGCTATCCCATTTCAGAGGAGCATTTAACACTGCTATCCACATTGCTGTGGGGTCTGGTAAAAGATAGAACAGGAGGGAAGGGAGGAGGGGAGTTACACTTTTGATTAGGGAAAGCATCAGGGCCGTACTGAGAGGGGATATATCCGAGGGTTCACTCACTGAGTCTATATGGGTAGAACTGAGAAATAAGAAAGGGGAATTACTTTGATAGGGTTGTACTTTAGGGTCCCAAATAGGCGGTGGGAAATTGAGGAGCAAATATGTAAGGAGATTACAGACAGCTCCAAGAAAAATAGGGTGGTAATAGTCAGAGATTTTAACTTTCCCAACATTGACTGGGACAGTCACAGTATTAGAGGATTGGTTAGGGAGAAATGTGTTGAGTGTATTCAGGGGAATTTCTCATTCAGTATGTGGATGGCCCAACTAGAGAGGGGGCAAAACTTGACCTCCTCTTGGGGAATGGGTAGGTTGAGAGAGCTCAGTCTTTTCTCCCTGGAGAGACGAAGGTTGAGAGGCGACCTGATAGAGGTTTATAAAATGTTGAGAGGTATAGATAGGGTGGATTCTCGGAGGCTATTTCCCAGGGCTGAAATGGTTGCTACGAGAGGGCACAGGTTTAAGGTGCTGGGGAGCAGGTACAGAGATGTCAGGGGTAAGTTTTTCACTCAGAGGGTGGTGAGTGAGTGGAATCGGCTGCCATTGGTGGTGGTGGAGGTGAACTCGCTGGGGTCTTTTAAGAGACTTCTGGATGAGTACATGGGATTTAATGGGATTGAAGGTTATGGATAGGCCTGGTAGGTAGGGATATGATCGGCGCAACTTGTGGGCTGAAGGGCCTGTTTGTGCTGTAGTGTTCTATGTTCTAAATAAGGAAGTGCAGGTGACAGAAGTGTTAGTGAGGGATCACTTTGAGACCAGTGACCATAATTCTATTGGTTTTGAGATAGTGATGGAGAATGATAGGTCTGTACCAAAAGTTAAAATTCTAAATTGGGGCAAGGCCAATTTTGATGGGATCAGGCAGGAACTTTCAACAGTTAATTGGGGGAGTCTGTGGGTAGGGGAAGGGATGTCTGGTAAGTGGGAGGCTTTCAAAAGTGTGTTAACCAGGGTTCAGGGTAAACACATTCCTCTTAGAGTGAAGGGCAAAGCTGGCAGAAGTTTGGAACCCTGGATAACTGGGGATATTAAGTGGAAAGTGTGGATCTTGAAGGGTGGGGGGGTGGGGTGGTTAGTGGGCAAGGATTGCTGAATGTATATTTATTGTTGTTCCTGTTTTGCGCTCTGTGAACTTTCCATCTGTTAGTTGAAAACTTTGCAAATTTCATCATCTTCAATTGAGTATTTTCTTAATGTCTGGGATAATTTATTTGCCCAACTGTTGCAAATTCCCACCAGATTTTCACTGTGTATTGTTTGAAGTGTGGAGATGTTTGCATTGGAATCAGTGGTGTATCCAGGCAGAGAAATGGATATAGAGTCTCTTCCCTCATCTTCATTTGAGTGTGATTTAAAGCCTTCTTGTCTTTTCAAAGTTTATCTTTCCTTGAGCTGAGACTGAGACCCAGGAGTCTGGGATAATAAGGAGGTCCTAAAACAAATGTTTACAAAATCCCCACAGAAAAGCCCAGGGCAGATATTGGTTAACCATCTTTAGTGGCATCACCTTCCTAACCAACCTGTGTCCCCATGCGCTACACTCACTGTAATCATAGAAACTTAGTTCAGGCCTTTTATTAAAACGGCTGCCATCTTGCACTGTCTGCCTGGACGGATTTCCCGCCAATATCCTACTATTTCCCACCAGAATTTTCCATCAATGTTCCTGGATTTCCCGCCAGAATTCAGGAATTTCCTGCCATTATCGCAGGCTTTGCCTCCGATGTCCCAGTTGATGGGCGTGAGACCCTTTCCCCTGGACTGCAGCAGCTGCTCCACACCTTCCTCCAATCTCTGCAGCTCAGACTAACCCCTGTCACCGGCCCCACCGCCCCCCCATCCCAGTGCTGAGGACAGAGGGGGTATCCGACTGTTCAGTTCCCTCAGGTTCCGATGTCTGCACAGGGATGGAGTGAGCAGCCAGATTTCTGTTGGATATTGTTTGTGTTGAGTTAGTGCTGGCTGGGATAGTTTGGGCTGATTATTGATGTGTTAACTCTCTGTTGGCTGCGGTGCACACACTTGCCTCTGGCCCCCGCTCATTCACTGGCTGGAGCCGGATGCTGGACCATTCCTTAATGTGATGTCCACACAGACACTGGGAACACATCCAGCAGAACAACAGCATCAGCAAACGCTGACATATTCAGGGTTTTGTATGCAGCAAGGGGAGGGAGTCACCTGGTCACTGCACCAGTAGAAACCATAGAAAAGTTACATCACAGAAGGAGGCCACATGACCCATCTTATCCCTGCTAGCCCAATGAAACCCAATACCCTTCCTAATCCCACTTCTACTTTCTCTGGAGGCTAAGGAAATTTGGCACGTCTGCGACAACTGTCAACAATTTTTACAAATGCTCTGAAGAAAGCATCCTTTCTGATTGTATCACAGCTAAACAAGAACATCAGAACTAGGAGCAGGAGTTGGCCATCTGGCCCCTCGATCCTGCCCCGCCATTCAATAAGATCACGGCTGATCTTTTCATGGACTCAGCTCCACTTACCCGCCCACTCACCATAACCCTTAATTCCTTTACTGTTCAAAAATCTATCTATCCTTGTCTTAAAAACATTCAATAAGGGAGCCTCAACTGGACAGGGAATTCCACAGATTCACGACCCTTTGGGTGAAGAAGTTCCTCCTCAACTCAGTCCCAAATCTGCTCCCCCTTATTCTGAGGCCATGCCCCCACATTCTAGTTTCACCCACCAGTGGAAACAACTTCCCTGCTTCTATCTTATCGATTTCCCCAAGAAGCAGCTTGAGAAACAGACATGGGGAGAGGGGAATGGGGAGAGGGAATAGGGAGAGGGGGTGAGGAGAAGGAATGGGGAGGAGGATGGGGAGAGGGGAATGGGGAGAGAGAAATGGGGAGGAAGGTGGAGAGAGGGGAATGGGGAGAGGGGAGAGGGGGTGGGGAGAGGGGGTAGGGAGCGAGGAATCGGGAGGAAAGGTGGGGTGAGGGGAATGGGGAGAGGGGAATGGCAGAGGGGGTAGGAAGAGGGGGTGGGGAGAGGAGGTGGGGAGAGAGAGGAATGGGGAGGAGGGTGGGGAGAGGAGAATGGGGAGAGGGGAGTGGGAGATGGGGTGGGGAGAGGGGTGGGGAGAAGGGAATGGGGAGAGGGGAATGGGGAGAGGGGAATGGAGAGAGGGACTGGGGAGAGGGTGGGGATAGAGGCATGCAGAGAAGAGAGTGGGGAGAGTGGGTGGGGAGAGGGGAATGGAGAGAAGAGGGAAGGAGAGAAAGTGGGGAGAGGGGAATGGGAAAAGTGTACCAGAGGAAATTAGGAATTGTGTTCCCTGTTTTAAGCTGGGAAATACTGCAGCATTTTGTGCACAGCAAGATCCCACCAAAAGCAACATGCTATAACCACATAACTCCGGATTCCACACAGACAGTGGCCCAAGCTGAGAATCGAACTCGGTTCCCTGGTGTTGTGAGGCAGCAGTGCTAACCTGCGCTGAAAGGAACAAGCAGCACAGTGGTCACTGCTGTATTCCCCACGCCTATCCCCGCATCCGATTGGGGAATATTTCGAGTTGAGATGAGGAAACAGGGGGGAGTAGTGTTTGATGATGTTTTGTAGCCTGTATGAAGCGTTCTATTGGAACTGCCCAGAGCTCAGTCTTGTGAGACTGTGGAAGACATTAAGCTACAGGTCACAGTGTGTGGGCAGTACGGAATCAGAAGCATTGTGGACTGTGGGGAGGAGGGCATGAAAACAGTAAACGTTCATGGACAAGTTGGTGGAGTGGGCAGACAGTGGGCAGATGAAGTTCAGTGTCAGAGCTGTGAAGTGTTTTGGTTGGAAGAACATGGAGAGAAAACACACAAAAGGTGCAATTCTCCAGGAGCGCAGGAACAGAGGGAGCTGGGGGGGGGGTATCTATGCAGAGATCAGGGTGGCAGGGCAGGGGGGGCTGGGGGGGGTATCTGTGCAGAGATCAGGGTGGCAGGGCAGGGGGGGCTGGGGGGGGGTATCTGTGCAGAGATCAGGGTGGCAGGAACACAGGGGGCTGGGGGGAGGTATCTGTGCAGAGATCAGGGTGGCAGGGCAGGGGGAGAGAGAGCAGTTAATGATGCAGATAATATTCCTGGAATTATGAATAGAGGCACAGAGTACAAGAGCAAGGAAATTTCAATGAACGTGTATAAAACACTTGTTGAGTATCAGCTAGAATATTGCATACAGTCCTGGGCTCCATGTTTTAGGAAGGATGTAAAAACATAGATACTAGAAGCAGGAGGAGGCCATTTGGTCCTTCGAGCCTGCTGCACCATTCATTCTGATCGTGTCTAATCATCAAATCCAATATCCTGATCCCCCCCCCTCCCCCCCCAATATCCCTCGATCCCTTTCGCCCCAAGAGTGAAATCTAATTTCTTCCTGAAATCTCACAGCGTTTTCTCCTCAGCTCCTTCCTGTGGGAGTGAATTCCACACATTCCCCACCCTCTGGGTGAAGAAATTTCTCCTCACCTCAGTTCTAAAAGGTTTACCCCTTATCCTCAAACTCTGATCCCTAGTTCTGGACTCTCCCCACCATTGGGAACATTCTTTCTGAATCGACCCTGTCTAACCCTGTGAAGGCTTTCGAGAATGAGCAGAAAAGTTTCAGGAGAATTGTTCCCAGACTGAGGAATTTCAGTTCCACGGATGGATTTGAGAGGCTGGGAATGTGTCCACTGGAAGAGAAGGTGAAGAGGCAGATTCAATTGTGATTTTCCAAAAGGAAACTCGATCAGAACCTCAACTGGAAAAATGTACAGAATAATGGGGAGAGGGTGAAAACGGCCCAAAGTAAATGATTCCAAGGAGCATCAGGACAGACGTGAGGTGAAAGGTGGAGCTTGTGCTAGAAAAGAAATCATCCTGTGACAAAAAAAATCAACACTGATTCAAACACACACTCACACACTCACACTCACACACTCACACTCACACTCACACACTCACACTCACACACTCACACTCACACTCACACACTCACACTCACACACTCACACTCACACTCACACACTCACACACTCACACTCACACACTCACACACTCACACACTCACACTCACACTCACACACTCACACTCACACACTCACACTCACACTCACACACTCACAGTCACACACTCACACTCACACTCACACACTCACACTCTCACACTCACACACTCACACTCACACTCACACACACACTCACACTCACACACACACACACTCACACACTCACACTCACACACTCACACTCACACTCACACACACACACTCACACACACTCACACACTCACACTCTCACACACTCACACACTCACACTCACACACTCACACTCTCACACACACACTCACACACTCACACTCTCACACACTCACACTCACACACTCACACTCATACGCTCACACTATCACACACTCACACACTCACACACACACTCACACACTCACACTCACACAGTCACACACACACTCACACACTCACACTCACACACTCACACACTCACACTCACACACTCACACTCTCACACACTCACACACACACTCACACACTCACACTCACACACTCACACTCACACTCACACGCTCACACACTCACACTCACACACTCATACACTCATACACACACTCACACACTCACACTCACACACACACACTCACTCACACTCACACACTCACACTCACACACACACACTCACTCACACTCACACACTCACACACTCACACTCACACACACTCACACTCACACACTCACAGTCACACACTCACACTCACACTCTCACACTCACACACTCACACTCACACTCACAGACTCACACTCACACACACACTCTCACACTCACACACTCACACACACACTCACACACTCACACACTCACACTCACACTCACACACTCACACTCTCACACACTCACACTCACACACTCACACACTCACACACTCACACTCACACACACACACTCACTCACACTCACACACTCACACTCACACTCACACACACTCACACTCACACACTCACACTCTCACACTCACACACTCACACACACACTCACACACTCACACACTCACACTCACACACTCACACTCACACACTCACACTCACACTCACACACTCACACTCACACACTCACACTCTCACACACTCACACTCACACACTCACACTCACACTCACACACTCACACTCACACTCACACACTCACACACACTCACACTCACACACACACTCACACTCACACACACACTCACACACACACTCACACACACACTCATACACTCACACACACTCACACTCACACACACACTCACACACTCACACTCACACACTCACACACTCACACTCACACACTCACACTCACACTCACACACTCACACTCACACACTCACACACTCACACACTCACACTCACACACTCACACACTCACACTCTCACACTCACACACTCACACTCACACACTCACACTCACACTCACACACACACTCACACACTCACACACACACTCACACTCACACACACACACTCACACACACTCACACACTCACACTCACACACTCACACTCACACACTCACACTCACACACACACTCACACACTCACACTCACACACACACACTCACACACTCACACACACACTCACACGCTCACACTCACACACTCACACTCACACTCTCACACTCCCGCCGGGGAGAGGGCGGGAATGTGGAACTGAGCCGTGACAGATCAGCCATGATCTTATTGAATGGCGGGGCAGGCTCGAAGGGCTAGATGGCCTACTCCTGCTCCTATTTCTTATGTTCTTATGTTCTCACACTCACACTCACACACTCACACAGACACACTCACACACCCACTCACACACTCACACACACACACACACTCACACACACACACACACTCACACACTCACACAGACACACTCACACACCCACTCACACACACACACACTCACACACACACACTCACACACTCACACAGACACACTCACACACCCACTCACACACTCACACACACACACACACTCACACACACACACACACTCACACAGACACACTCACACACCCACTCACACACTCACACTCACACACACACTCACACACACACTCACACTCACTCACACTCACTCACACACACTCACACTCACTCACACACACACACTCACACTCACACACACACTCACACTCAGACTCACTCACACTCACACACACTGTCACACTCACACACACACACTCACACACAACACACACTCGCACACACACTCACACACACACTCACGCACACACACACTCACACAAACACACACTCTCGCACACACTCACACACTCACACACACACACACATTCACACACACACACACTCGCACACATACTCACACACTCGCACACACACACACACTCACACACACACACACACTCACACACTCACACAGACACACTCACACACCCACTCACACACTCACACACACACACACACACACACTCACACACTCACACAGACACACTCACACACCCACTCACACACTCACACACACACACACACTCACACACACACACACACTCACACACACACACAGACACACTCACACACCCACTCACACACTCACACTCACACACACACTCACACACACACTCACACTCACTCACACTCACTCACACACACTCACACTCACTCACACACACACACTCACACTCACACACACACTCACACTCAGACTCACTCACACTCACACACACTGTCACACTCACACACACACACTCACACACAACACACACTCGCACACACACTCACACACACACTCGCGCACACACACACTCACACAAACACACACTCTCGCACACACTCACACACTCACACACTCACACACACACACACATTCACACACACACACACTCGCACACACACTCACACACTCGCACACACACACTCACACACTCACACATCACACACACACACTCACACAAACACACACTCTCGCACACACTCACACACTCACACACACACACACACACATTCACACACACACACTCACACACACTCACACTCGCACACACACTCACACACTCGCACACACACTCACACACTCACACATCACACACACACTCACACAAACACACACTCTCGCACATACACACACACTCACACACACACTCACACTCGCACACACACACTCACACACTCACACACACACACACTCACACTCTCTCACACATACACTCACACACAAACACAGACACATTCACACACACACACACATACACACAGACACACACACACTCCACACTCACACACACTCACATACACACACACACACATTCACGCACACACACTCACTCACATACTCACTCACACCCACACACAACACACACACTCACACACACACTCATACACACACACATAAACACACACTCACACACACACACTCACATACATTCATACACACACATTGACATACACACATACACACACAAACATTTACACGCACACAGTCACACACACACACACACACTCACACAGTATTCAAACAGGAAAAAGACAATGTTGTCGAGCAGAATATTGAGATACAGGCTATTAGACCAGACGGGATTGAGTTTCATAAGGAGGAGGTGTTAGCAATTCTGGAAAGTGTGAAAGTAGATAAGTCCCCTGGGCCAGATGAGATTTATCCTAGGATTTTCTGGGAGGCTAGGGAGGAGATTGCAGAACCTTTGGCTTTGATCTTTAACATAGGACATAGAACATAGAACATTACAGTGCAGTACAGGCCCTTCGGCCCTCGATGTTGTGCCGACCAGTGGAACCAATCTAATGACCCTCTAACCTAAACTATTCCAATGTTATCCATATGCCTATCCACTGACCATTTGAATGCCCTTAAAGTTGGCAAGACCACAACTGCTGCAGGCAGGGCATTCCATGCCCTTACTACCCTCTGAGTAAAGAACCTACCTCTGACATCCATCCTATAATTACCACCCCTTAATTTAAAGCTATGTCCCCTCGTGTTAGCCATCACCATCCGAGGTAAAAGGCTCTCACTGTCCTCCCTATCGAACCCTCTAATCATCTTGTATGTCGTCATTGACTACAGGAATAGTGTCGGAAGACTGGAGGACAGCAAATGTTGTCCCCTTGTTCAAGAAGGGGAGTAGAGACCATCCTGGGAATTATAGACCAGTGAACCTTACTTCTGTTGTGGGCAAAGTTTTGGAAAGAATTATAAGAGATAGGAATTATAATCATCTAGAGAGAAATAATTTGATCAGGGATAGTCAACACGGTTTTGTGAAGGGTAGATCGTGCCTCACAAACCTTATCGAGTTCTTTGAGAAGGTGACCAAAGAGGTGGATGAGGATAAAACAGTTGATGTGGTGTATATGGATTTCAGTAAAGCGTTTGAAAAGGTTCCCCATGGTAGGCTATTGCAGAGGATATGAAGGCACAGGCTTGAGGGTGATTTAGCAGTTTGGATCAGGAATTGGCTAGCTGATAGAAGACAGAGGGTGGTGGTTGATGGGAAATATTCAACCTGGAGTTCAGTTACAAGTGGTGTACCTCAGGGATCTGTTTTGGGGCCACTGCTGTTTGTCATTTTTATAAATGACCTTGATGAGGGTGTAGAAGGATGGATTAGTAAATTTGCTGATGACACTAAAGTCGGAGGAGTTGTAGACAGTGAGGATGGATGTTACAGTTTGCAGAGGGACATAGATAAGCTGCAGAGCTGGGCTGAGAGGTGGCAAATGGAGTTTAATACGGAAAAGTGTGAGGTGATTCACTTTGGAAGAAGTAACAGGAATACAGAGTACTGGCCTAATGGTAAGTTACTTGTTAGTGTGGATGAGCAGAGAGATCTTGGCATCCATGTGCATAGATCCCTGAAAGTTGGCACCCAGGTTGATAAGGTTGTTAAGAAGGCGTACGGTGTGTTAGCTTTTATTGGTAGAGGGATTGAATTTCGGAGCCGTGAGGTCATGTTACAATTGTACAAAACTCTGGTGCGGCCGCACTTGGAGTATTGCATACAGCTCTGGTCGCCGCATTATAAGAAAGATGTGGAGGCATTGGAAAGGGTGCAGAGGAGGTTTACCAGGATGTTGCCTGGTATGGTGGGAAGGTCCTATGAGGAAAGGCTGAGGGACTTGATGCTGTTTTCATTAGAGAGAAGAAGGTTACGAGGTGACCTAATTGAGGCATACAAGATGATCAAAGGATTAGATAAGGTGGACAGTGAGAACCTTTTTCCTCGGATGAAGGTGGCGAGCACGAGGGGGCATAGCTTTAAATTGAGGGGTAATAGATATAGGACAGATGTCAGAGGTAGGTTCTTTACTCAGAGAGTAGTAAGGGTGTGGAATGCCCTGCCTGCAGCAGTAGTGGATTCGCCAACATTAAGGGCATTTAAATGGTCATTGGATAAACACATGGATAACATTGGAATAGTGTAGGTTAGATGGGCTTTAGATTGGTTTCACAGGTCGGTGCAACATCGAGGGCCGCAGGGCCTGTACTGCACTGTAATGTTCCACGTTCCACAGTCACAAACACACTCACTCACACACACACTCTCTCTCTCACAAAGACACACACTCACACACACACATTTGTACACACTCACACACACACACACACACTCACACTCAAACACACACACAAAAACGCACACACACTCACAAACTCACTTACACACACTCTCTCATACACACTCAAACACACAGACTCACACACTCACTCACACATTCACTTAGACACATACACACACAGACTCACACACATATACTCACACACACACATGATTACACTCACACACATACTCACACATACTCATACATGCGCATACACGCACTCACACACATGCACACATACACACTCACACACACACTCGCACACAAACACCCAAACTCACACACTCACACACACAACTCACATACTCACACAGACACTCACACACATACTTACACACACACTCATACTTTCACATTTACACACTCATGCACTTGCGCACTCACACACAGAGTCACACTCACTCACACACACATGCACATACACACACACTCAAACACACACTCACACATAGACTCACACACACACACTCACACACACACACCCATACACTCACACATGCTCACACACTCACACACACTCACCCTCACGCTCACTCACACACAGCCTCAGACACACACCCACGCACGCAGACACAAACTCTCACACACACACACACTCACACAAAAACACACTCACACACATAAACTCACATTCACACAAACACTCACATGTATTCACACTCACTCACTCACACACTCACTCACATGCACACTCGCAAATACACTCACACTCACACGCACTCACATACAACACCCATACAATCACTCACACACACACGCACACACTCACACAGTCATACTTGCACACACTCACGCACACATTCACACACACACCCACAGACATACACACAAACACTCACACACACACACCAGACACACACACTCTCACACACTTGCACACATTCACACACACTCACACTTACACTCTCACGCACTTACACACACTCATACACACACTCTCACACACTCTCACACACTCACTCACACACATATACACTCAAATACACACTCACACAGTCATTCACACACACTCACACACACACACTCACACTCACAGATACGCTCATACACACACTCAGATACACATACTTACACACATTCACACACAGACTTATACACATTCAAACACACACGCACACACACACACACTCACATATATTCACACACACACTCACATACACACACACACTGACACACAAACTCACTTGCACACAATCACTCACACACACTTGCACACACACTCACACTCAGTCACATATACTCACACTCACTCACACACACACTCACACATACTCACACACTCACACTCACTCACTCACTCATTCACTCACACACTCACTCACACATACTCACACTCACTCACTAACACACACACACACATACTCACGCTCACTTACTTACACACTCACTCACATACACACTCACAAACACACATAGTCACACACACTCACACACCCACACTCACACTCATACACACATTCACACACACACACACACACTCACACACACACTCACATTTACATACACTCACTCACACATTCACTCACCCACTCACACACTCACTCATTCACACACACTCACACTCTCACACACTCACACTTACACTCACACTCACACACACACTCATGCACACCCTCACGTACTCACTTACACACTTACACACTCACTCACACACTCACTAACACACTCACACTCAACATAATCTCACAAACACACACACATTCACTCACACATACACTCATACACACACCCACACTCACACTCACATCACTCACATATATGCTCATACACACACTCAGACACACACACACATATACATTCACACACACCCTCAAATGAATTCACACACACACTCTCACACATTCACTCACACACCCACAGACAGACACACAAACACTCACACACACACAGCCGTGCACACACACTCTCACACACACGTACTCTCACTGTGCGCAGTTCTGGTCGCCTCACTACAGGAAGGATGTGGAAGCTATTGAGAGGGTGCAGAGGAGATTTACAAGGATGTTGCCTGGATTGGGAGGCACGCCTTATGAAGATAGGTTGAGGGAGCTGGGACTCTTCTCCCTGGAGAGACGAAGGTTGAGAGGCGACCTGATAGAGGTTTATAAAATGTTGAGAGGAATAGATAGGGTGGATTCTCAGAGGCTATTTCCCAGGGCTGAAATGGTCACTACGAGAGGACACAGGTTTAAGGTGCGGGGAGCAGGTACAGAGGTGATGTTAGGGGAAAGTTTTTCACTCAGAGGGTGGTGAGTGAGTGGAATCGGCTGCCGTCGGTGGTGGTGGAGGCAAACTCGCTGGGGTCTTTTAAAAGACTTCTGGATGAGTACATGGGATCTAATGGGATTGGGAGTTACAGATAGGTCTATGGCTTAGTAGGTATAGATGTGATCGGTGCAACTTGTGGGCCGAAGGGCCTGTTTGTGCTGTAGTGTTCTATGTTCTATATATTCACACACACACATGCTCATTCAGACTCACTCACTCACTCACACACACACTCACACTCATATACACACTCACACACACATACTCACATGTACTCACACATTCTCTCACATGCGTATTCACATACACTCTCACACACTGTCTCTCTAATACACGTTCTCTGTCTCACACAAACACACACTCACACTCTCTCTCTCACACTCACTCTCTCTCACACAGGCACATACACACATACACATTTTCTCTCTCCTCACACACAATTCAACAGACACACATTGAGAGAAATATGAACACTCATAAAAGTATGCAAAAATGTAGACACACAGACACACAGACACACACACAGACACACACACACAGACACACACACAGACACACAGACACACAGACACACACACACACAGAGACACACACACACACACACACACAGAGACACACACACACACACACACACACACACACAGGTAAGTATACAACGAGATGAAAGGAGACAATCAGAGAGCAACACGGACACAAAAGGAAATTAAAAAACTGAAGAGCTGAGGCTGACCAATTGGTTTCTCTGAAAGTAAATCACTCAGAACCAGAGATTGCTGGATAAAGGAAGTAAAACTGTGACCCTCAGGGTTATGCCATTCAGTTATAAGAAATGGAAGTTAATCCGAATGTATAAAACATCACAAGACACAGAAGTGAAAGAGGGAATTTGGAGAGTTAGAAGCACTTTACACAGAATCATTCTGAACAAAAACAATGCAGAGAATTACAAATGGATCAAGTAAGAACGTCAAATAAATGGACAACAACTTGTAAAAAACGGACACAGTGTAGAGGGAGCTTTACTCTGTATCTAACTCCGTGCTGTACCTGTCCTGGGAGTGTTTGATGTGGGGACAGTGTAGAGGGAGCTTTACTCTGTATCGAACCCCATGCTGTACCTGTCCTGGAAGTGTTTGATGTGGGGACAGTGTAGAGGGAGCTTTACTCTGTATCGAACCCCGTGCTGTACCTGTCCTGGGAGTGTTTGATGTGGGGACAGTGTAGAGGGAGCTTTACTCTGTATCTAATCCCGTGCTGTACCTGTCCTGGGAGTGTTTGATGGGGACAGTGTAGAGGGAGCTTTACTCTGTATCTAATCCTGTGCTGTACCTGTCCTGGGAGTGTTTGATGGGGGGACAGTGTAGAGGGAGCTTTACTCTGCATCTAACCCTGTGCTGTACCTGTCCTGGGAGTGATTGATGGGGGACAGTGTAGAGGGAGCTTTACTGTGTATCTAACCCCGTGCTGTACCTGTCCTGGGAGTGTTTGATGGGGGACAGTGTAGAGGGAGCTTTACTCTATATCGAACCCCGTGCTGTACCTGTCCTGGGAGTGTTTGATGGGGACAGTGTAGAGGGAGCTTTACTCTGTATCTAATCCCGTGCTGTACCTGTCCTGGGAATGTTTGATGTGGGACAGTGTAGAGTGAGCTTTACTCTGTATCTAACCCCGTGCTGTACCTGTCCTGGGAGTGTTTGATGGGGGACAGTGTAGAGGGAGCTTTACTCTGTATCTAACCCCGTGCTGTACCTGTCCTGGGAGTGTTTGATGGGGACAGTGTAGAGGGAGCTTTACTCTGTATCTAACGCCGTGCTGTACCTGTCCTGGGAGTGTTTGATGGGGGACAGTGTAGAGGGAGCTTTACTCTGTATCTAACCCCGTGCTGTACCTGTCCTGGGAGTGTTTGATGGGGGACAGTGTAGAGGGAGCTTTACTCTGTATCTAACCCCGTGCTGTACCTGTCCTGGGAGTGTTTGATGGGGGACAGTGTAGAGGGAGCTTTACTCTGTATCTAACCCCGTGCTGTACCTGTCCTGGGAGTGTTTGATGGGGGGACAGTGTAGAGGGAGCTTTACTCTGTTTCTAACGCCGTGCTGTACCTGTCCTGGGAGTGTTTGATGGGGACTGTGTAGAGGGAGCTTTACTCTTTATCTAACCCCGTGCTGTACCTGTCCTGGGAGTGTTTGATGGGGACAGTGTAGAGAGAGCTTTACTCTGTATCTAACCCCGTGCTGTACCTGTCCTGGGAGTGTTTGATGGGGGACAGTGTAGAGGGAGCTTTACTCTGTATCTAACCCTGTGCTGTACCTGTCCTGGGAGTGTTTGATGGGGACAGTGTAGAGGGAGCTTTACTCTGTATCTAACGCCGTGCTGTCCCTGTCCTGGGGGTGTTTGATGGGGACAGTGTAGAGGGAACTTTACTCTGTATCTAACCCTGTGCTGTACCTGTCCTGGGAGTGTTTGATGGGGACAGTGTAGAGGGAGCTTTACTCTGTATCTAACGCCGTGCTGTCCCTGTCCTGGGGGTGTTTGATCATCAATCCAGCAGACAAAGGAGGGGCCATCGTCTTTCTGAACAGAATTGATTACTGTAAAGAAGTGTACCTACAACTGAACAACGAGGAAGACTACAGACAGTTATCCACAGAACCGACCAAAGAACACACTCGTCAACTCAACAATCTGATCAAGACCTTTGATCCGGACCTTCAGAGCACCCTCCGTGCTCTCATTCCACGTACTCCCTGCGTTGGAGATCTCTACTGCCTCCCAAAGATACACAAGGCAAACACACCCGGCCGTCCCATCGTATCGGGCAATGGGACTCTGTGTGAGAACCTCTCCAGGTACGTCGAGGGCATCCTGAAACCCATTGTACAAAGAACCCCCAGCTTTTGTCGTGACGCTACGGACTTCCTACTGAAACTCAGCACACACGGAGCAGTTGAACCAGGGACACTCCTTGTCAGAATCGATATCTTAGTTCTGTACACCAACATCCCCCACAACGATGGCATTGCTGTGACTGCCTCAGTACTCAATGCTGACAACTGCCAGTTTTCAGATGCAATTTTACAACTCATCCGCTTTATCCTGGACCACAATGTCTTCACCTTCAACAACCAGTTTTTCATCCAGACACACGGAACAGCCATGGGGACCAAATTTGCACCTCAATATGCCAACATCTTCATGCACAGGTTTGAACAAGACTTCTTCACCGCACAGGACCTTCAACCGACGCTATACACTAGATACATTGATGACATTTTCTTCCTTTGGCCTCATGGTGAACAATCACTGAAACAACTATATGATAATATCAACAAATTCCACCCCACCATCAGACTCACCATGGAATCGGAATCGGTTGCATTCTTGGACACACGCATCTCCATTAAGGACGGTCACCTCAGCTCCTCACTGTACCGCAAGCCCACGGATAACCTCACAATGTTCCACTTCTCCAGCTTCCACCCTAAACATGTTAAAGAAGCCATTCCCTATGGACAAGCCCTCCGTATACACAGGATCTGCTCAGATGAGGAGGATCATGACAGACACCTCCAAACGCTGAAAGATTCCCCCATAAGAACAGGATATGGCGCTCAACTCATCGAACAACATTTCCGACGCGCCACTGCGAAAATCCGCACTGACCTCCTCAGAAGACAAACACGGGACACGGTGGACAGAGTACCCTTCATCGTCCAGTACTTCCCCGGAGCGGAGAAGCTACAACATCTTCTCCAGAGTCTTCAACATATCATTGATGAAGACGAACATCTCGCCAGGGCCATCCCCACACCCCCACTTCTTGCCTTCAAACAACCGCACAACCTCAAACAGACCATTGTCCACAGCAAACTACCCAGCCTTCAGGAGAACAGTGACCACAATACCACACAACCCTGTCACAACAACCTCTGCAAGACATGCCGGATCATCGACATGGATGACATCATCTCACGTGAGAACACCATCCACCAGTTATACGGTACATACTCTTGTAACTTGTAATGTTGTCTACCTGATACGCTGCAGGAAAGGATGCCCCGAAGCATGGTACACTGGGGAGACCATGCAGACGCTACAACAACGGATGAATGAACATCGCTCAACAATCACCAGACAAGACTGTTCCCTTCCTGTTGGGGAACATTTCAGTGGTCACGGGCATGCGATCTCTGATCTTTGGGTAAACGTTCTCCAAGGTGGCCTTCATGACACACGACAGCGCAGAGTTGCTGAGCAGAGACTGATAGCCAAGTTCCGCACACATGAGGACGGTCTCAACCAGGATCTTGGGTTCATGTCGCACTATCTGTAACCCCCATGACTTGCCTGGGCTTGCAAAATCTCACTAACTGTCCTCTCTGGAGACAATACACATCTCTTTAACCTGTGCTTAACCCTCTCTCCGCTCACATTTTCTGTACCTTTAAGACTTGATTACCTGTAAAGACTCACATTCCAACCATTATTTTATAAATTGAGTTTGTGTCTTTATATACCCTGTTTGTGAACAGAAATCCCACTCACCTGATGAAGGGGAAGCGCTCCGAAAGCTCATGCTAACAAATAAACCTGTTGGACTTTAAACTGGTGTTGTGAGACTTCATACTGTGTTTGATGGGGGACAGTATGGAGGGAGCTTTACTCTGTATCTAACCCCGTGCTGTACCTGTCCTGGGAGTGTTTGATGGGGGACAGTGTAGAGGGAGCTTTACTCTGTATCTAACCCCGTGCTGTACCTGTCCTGGGAGTGTTTGATGGGGGACAGTGTAGAGGGAGCTTTACTCTGCATCTAACCCCGTGCTGTACCTGTCCTGGGAGTGTTTGATGGGGGACAGTGTAGGGGGAGCTTTACTCTGTATCTAACCCCGTGCTGTACCTGTCCTGGGAGTGTTTGATGGGGGGACAGTGTAGAGGGAGCTTTACTCTGTATCTAACCCCGTGCTGTACCTGTCCTGGGAATGTTTGATGGGGGGACAGTGTAGAGGGAGCTTTACTCTGTATCTAACCCTGTGCTGTACCTGTCCTGGGAGTGTTTGATGGGGGACAGTGTAGGGGGAGCTTTACTCTGTATCTAACCCCGTGCTGTACCTGTCCTGGGAGTGTTTGATGGGGGACAGTGTAGGGGGAGCTTTACTCTGTATCTTTTGTTTGTCGTCTATATCAATGATCTGGATGATAATGTGGTAAATTGGATCAGCAAATTTGCTGATGATACAAAGATTGGAGGTGTAGTGGACAGTGAGGAAGGGTTTCAAAGCTTGCAGAGGGATTTGGACCAGCTAGAAAAATGGGCTGAAAATTGGTGTCAGATGGAATTTAACGCAGACAAGTGTGAGGTATTGCACTTTGGAAGGACAAACCAAAGTAGAATGTACAGGGTAAATGATAGGACTCTGAAGAGTGCAGTTGAACAGAGGGATCTGGGAATACAGGTACAGAATTCCCTAAAAGTGACATCACAGGTGGATAGGGTGGTAAAGAGTGCTTTTGGTACATTGGCCTTTATAAATCGGAGTATCGAGTATAAAAGTTGGAGTGTTATGGTGAGGTTATATAAGGCATTGGTGAGGCTGAATTTAGAATATTGTGTACGGTTTTGGTCACCTAGTTACAGGAATGATGTAAATAAGGCTGAAAGAGTGCAGAGAAGGTTCACAAGGATGTTACCGGGACTTGAGAAGCTGAGTTACAGAGGGAGATTGAATAGGTTAGGACTTTATTCCCTGGAGAATGAGGGGAGATTTGATAGAGGTGTATAAGGTGAGATGGGTATAGATAGAGTGAATGCAAGCAGGCTTTTTCCACTGAGGCTAGGGGAGAAAAAAACCAGAGGGCATGGGTTAAGGGTGAAGGGGGGACAGTTTAAAGGGAATATTAGTGGGGGCTTCTTCACACAGAGAGTCGTGGGAGTGTGGAATGAGCTGCCGGATAAAGTGGTAAATGCGGAGTCACTTTTAACATTTAAGAAAAGCTTGGATGGGTACATGGATGAGAGGGGTGTGGAGGGATAGGGTCCAAGTGCAGGTCAGTGGGACTAGGCAGAAAAATGGTTCAGCACAGACAAGAAGGGCCAAAAGGCCTGTTTCTGAGCTGTAATTTTCTATGGTTCTCTGGGTCTACTGGTTCAGTCCATCAACATCGAACTGGAGTGGGGCTGAGGAGGAGTGGAACTGAACCTTTACTCTGACTGTCAGTTTGCCCCAATACCTAACTGCTTATTTTGATGATTCTCCCTCCAGCCTCTCCTTAATTTTTATTCATTCCTGGGATACGGCTGGCCAGCATTTATTGTCCAACCCTAGTTGCCGTTTGGAGGGCAGTTAAGGTTCAACCACATTGCTGTGGCTCTGGAGTCACATGTAGGCCAGACCGGGTAAGGACGGCAGATTTCCTTCCCTCAAGGCCTGTTTCTGTGCTGTAATGTTCTATGGTTCTAACCCCGTGCTGTACCTGTCCTGGGAGTGTTTGATGGGGACAGTGTAGAGGGAGCTTTACTCTGTATCTAACCCCGTGCTATACCTGTCCTGGGAGTGTTTGATGGGGGGACAGTGTAGAGGGAGCTTTACTCTGTATCTAACCCCGTGCTGTACCTGTCCTGGGAGTGTTTGATGGGGGACAGTGTAGAGGGAGCTTTACTCTGTATCTAACCCCGTGCTGTACCTGTCCTGGGAGTGTTTGATGGGGACAGTGTAGAGGGAGCTTTACTCTGTACCTAACCCCGTGCTGTACCTGTCCTGGGAGTGTTTGATGTGGGGACAGTGTACATAGAAACATAGAACATTACAGCACAGTACAGGCCCTTTGGCCCTCGATGTTGTCCCGAGCTATGTCCAATCGCAAGATCAGTGTATCCCACTCCCTATCATTCTGGTGTGCTCCATGTGCCTATCCAATAACCGCTTGAAAGTTCCTAAAGTGTCCGACTCCACTATCACAGCAGGCAGTGCGTTCCACACCCCAACCACTCTCTGAGTGAAGAATCTACCTCGGACATCCCTCCTATATCTCCCACCATCAACCTTATAGTTACTCCCCCTAGTAACAGCTACATCCACCCGAGGAAATAGTCTCTGAACATCCACTCTATCAATCCCCCTCATCATCTTATAAACCTCTATTAAGTCGCATCTCATCCTCCTCCGCTCCAAAGAGAAAAGGCCCAGCTCCCTCAACCTTTCCTCATAAGACCTACCCTCCAAACCAGGCAGCATCCTGGTAAATCTCCTCTGCACTCTCTCCAATGCTTCCACATCCTTCTTTTCGTGAGGTGACCAGAACTGCACACAATATTCCAAATGTGGTCTCAGCAACATCCGGTATAATTGCAGCATAACCCCACGGCTCTTAAACTCAAACGCCCTGTTAATAAATACTATTTAATGGGGACAGTGTAGAGGGAGTTTTACTCTGTATCTAACCCCGTGCTGTACCTGTCCTGGGAGTGTTTGATGGGGACAGTGTAGAGGGAGTTTTACTCTGTATCTAACCCCATGCTGTATCTGTCCTGGGAGTGTTTGATGGGGACAGTGTAGAGGGAGCTTTACTCTGTATCTAACCCCGTGCTGTACCTGTCCTGGGAGTGTTCGATGGGGACAGTGTAGAGGGAGATTTACTCTGTATCTAACCCCGTGCTGTACCTGTCCTGGGAGTGTTTGATGGGGACAGTGTAGAGGGAGCTTTACTCTGTATCTAACGCCGTGCTGTACCTGTCCTGGGAGTGTTTGATGGGGATACAGAGAGTCCGATGTGAATGTCGCAATCCTTTCTCTCTAAGGCCTCTACTCAATGACAGCAAGTAATAAACTTCCCGAAATGCAACTGTTTGCCCTCAAGCAGAGAATATTTTTACAGAGTCTGAGAGTGCAGTCACTGTGTGATGGTCCCACCCTCACTGTGGCCAGTTCTCTGCAATGTCACAATGTGCTGATGCAATGTTCATGCAAGTTCCTCATTGGGTCATAATACACTACTACACCGCTCCAAATAGCCTGATACACAGCCGTGTATACACTCATACACTGCACTGTATACAGTTATGCACAGCCCTGTATACAGTTAAATACAGTCCTGTATACACTTACACACATCATTGTATACACTTATACACAGCCCTGTATACAGTTAAATACAGTCCTGTATACACTTACACACATCATTGTATACACTTATACACAGCCCTGTATGCAGTTATATACAGCCCTGAATGCATTTATATACAGCCCTGGATACACTTATTCACAGCCTTGAATGCACTTATACACAGCCCTGTATACACTTATACACAGCCCTATATACAGTTATACACAGTCCTGTATACATTTATACGCAGCCCTGTATCCAATTATACACAGCCCTGTATCCAGTTATACACGGCCCTGTAGACAGTTATACACAGCCCTGTATCCAGTTATATACAGCCCTGTATCCAGTTGTACACAGCCCTGTATCCAGTTATATGCAGCCCTGTAGACAGTTATACACAGCCCTGTATCCAGTTGTACACAGCCCTGTAGACAGTTATACGCAGCCCTGTAGACAGTTATACACAACCCTGTAGGCAGTTATACACAGCCCTGTATCCAGTTATATACAGCCCTGTAGACAGTTATACGCGGCCCTGTAGACAGTTATACACTGCCCTATAATCAGAGAACCCTACAGTGCAGAAAGAGGCCATTTGGCCCATCGAGTCTGCACTGACCACAATGGCACCCAGGCCCTACCCCCATATCTCTACATATTTACCCACTAATCCCACAAACCTACCCATCTCAGGATACCAATGGGCAATGTTAGCATGGCCAATCAACCTAACCTGCACTTCTTTGGACTGTGGGAGGAAACCGGAGCACCCAAAGGAAACCCATGCAGACACGAGGAGAATGTGCAAACTCCACACAGACAGTGACCTGAGCCGAGAATCAAACCCAGGTCCCTGAAGCTGTGAAGCAGCAATGCTAACCCACTGTGCTACCGTGCCGCCCACTTATATACAGCCCTGCATACAGTTAAATACATTCCGGTGTACACTTATATAGAGCTGGTGTCCCTCACCTGGTGCTCTGTCCCTCACCTGGTGCTCTGTCCCTCACCTGGTGCTCTGTCCCTCACCTGGTGCCCTGTCCCTCACCTGGTGCTCTGTCCCTCACCTGGTGCTCTGTCCCTCACCTGGTGCCCTGTCCCTCACCTGGTGCTCTGTCCCTCACCTGGTGCCCTGTCCCTCACCTGGTGCCCTGTCCCTCACCTGGTGCTCTGTCCCTCACCTGGTGCTCTGTCCCTCACCTGGTGCCCTGTCTCTCACCTGGTCCCTTGTGTTCTCTGCTCTTTGTCTGCCAGTGCTGTACCCTGTGGGGTGTTACTGCAGTGTTACTGCAGTCTGCCAGTGCTGTACCCTGTGGGGTGTTACTGCAGTGTTACTGCAGTCTGCCAGTGCTGTACCCTGTGGGGTGTTACTGCAGTGTTACTGCAGTCTGCCAGTGCTGTACCCTGTGGGGTGTTACTGCAGTGTTACTGCAGTCTGCCAGTGCTGTACCCTGTGGGGTGTTACTGCAGTGTTACTGCAGTCTGCCAGTGCTGTACCCTGTGGGGTGTTACTGCAGTGTTACTGCAGTCTGCCAGTGCTGTACCCTGTGGGGTGTTACTGCAGTGTTACTGCAGTCTGCCAGTGCTGTACTCTGTGGGGTGTTACTGCAGTGTTACTGCAGTCTGCCAGTGCTGTACCCTGTGGGGTGTTACTGCAGTGTTACTGCAGTCTGCCAGTGCTGTACCCTGTGGGGTGTTACTGCAGTGTTACTGCAGTCTGCCAGTGCTGTACCCTGTGGGGTGTTACTGCAGGAGCAGGACGGTTGCAGGAACTGTGAAGACAGTTATCTCAGAACAACATTTGTCTCACTCTCAACAATAAACAAGGGATCTTAAAATAGACTGAGAGGCGCGAAACCACAGCTGAACTGTTCTGCTGACAGAAAGCTTGTGGGATATCTCGGCAGTCAGTTATCAAGTGATACAACACAGTGCCTGTCAGAATTGTCAGTGAGCGCAGAATCTGTCAACAGATACAGCCTTACAATCAAACCCAAATGAAAAACACACTCAGGCAAAAGAAAACTTCCAAACTGGGAGATACACAGCTCTCCCCCAGGGAGAGCAAGCTAAACACATACCTAACTAAGAGCAAATCTGTGTGGACCCCATACCCTAGTGAGAGTCAGTGTGTGTGGGACCTGTACCCCAGTGAGAGTCAGTGTGTGTGGGACCCGTACCCCAGTGAGAGTCAGTGTGTGTGGGACCTGTACCCCAGTGAGAGTCAGTGTGTGTGGGGCATCCGTCCCCCAGTGAGAGTCAGTGTGTGTGGGACCCGTACCCCAGTGAGAGTCAGTGTGTGTGGGACCCGTACCCCAGTGAGAGTCAGTGTGTGTGGGACCCGTACCCCAGTGAGAGTCAGTGTGTGTGGGAGCCGTACCCCAGTGAGAGTCAGTGTGTGTGGGACCCGTACCCCAGTGAGAGTCAGTGTGTGTGGGACCCGTACCCCAGTGAGAGTCAGTGTGTGTGGGACCCGTACCCCAGTGAGAGTCAGTGTGTGTGGGACCCGTACCCCAGTGAGAGTCAGTGTGTGTGGGACCCGTACCCCAGTGAGAGTCAGTGTGTGTGGGACCCGTACCCCAGTGAGAGTCAGTGTGTGTGGGGCATCTGTCCCCCAGTGAGAGTCAGTGTGTGTGGGACCCGTACCCCAGTGAGAGTCAGTGTGTGTGGGACCCGTACCCCAGTGAGAGTGAATGTGTGTGGGACCCGTACCCCAGTGAGAGTCAGTGTGTGTGGGACCCGTACCCCAGTGAGAGTCAGTGTGTGTGGGACCTGTACCCCGGTGAGAGTCAGTGTGTGTGGGACCCGTACCCCAGTGAGAGTCAGTGTGTGTGGGAGCCGTACCCCAGTGAGAGTCAGTGTGTGTGGGACCTGTACCCCAGTGAGAGTCAGTGTGTGTGGGACCCATACCCCAGTGAGAGTCAGTGTGCGTGGGACCCGTACCCCGGTGAGAGTCAGTGTGTGTGGGACCCGTACCCCAGTGAGAGTCAGTGTGTGTGGGACCCACACCCCAGTGAGAGTCAGTGTGTGTGGGACCCGTACCCCAGTGAGAGTCAGTGTGTGTGGGACCCGTACCCCAGTGAGAGTCAGTGTGTGTGGGACCCGTACCCCAGTGAGAGTCAGTGTGTGTGGGACCCGTACCCCAGTGAGAGTCAGTGTGTGTGGGACCCGTATCCCAGTGAGAGTCAGTGTGTGTGGGACCCGTATCCCAGTGAGAGTCAGTGTGTGTGGGACCCATACCCCAGTGAGAGTCAGTGTGTGTGGGACCCGTACCCCAGTGAGAGTCAGTGTGTGTGGGACCCACACCCCAGTGAGAGTCAGTGTGTGTGGGACCCGTACCCCAGTGAGAGTCAGTGTGTGTGGGACCCGTACCCCAGTGAGAGTCAGTGTGTGTGGGACCCGTATCCCAGTGAGAGTCAGTGTGTGTGGGACCCGTATCCCAGTGAGAGTCACTGTGTGTGGGACCCGTACCCCAGTGAGAGTCAGTGTGTGTGGGACCCGTACCCCAGTGAGAGTCAGTGTGTGTGGGACCCGTACCCCAGTGAGAGTCAGTGTGTGTGGGACCCGTACCCCAGTGAGAGTCAGTGTGTGTGGGAGCCGTACCCCAGTGAGAGTCAGTGTGTGTGGGACCTGTACCCCAGTGAGAGTCAGTGTGTGTTGGGATTTAAGGGTGCATTCTAATTTCTCTCTACAGGAGGCTCTGTCTGTTGTGAGTGAGGACCAGGCTCTCTATGAATCTTCCTTCGCTGCCTCGCACCTGATGAAGACTGAGATTGGTGATTACAGTGGAAAAGGGAGTCCAGAGATTGGTGAGCAAGACTGGACCAGTCCAAGCAACCGGGTGACGGTGAAGCGGGAGGTGGAACAGGTGAACGGCACAAGGTATGATCGAACAGCTCCAAGCTCTGAGACTGACCCTCACTCGACTGAATTCCTCCCTCATCTGATCCCCAAACTGTACAGGTGGCTGGAGTTTCCGTATCCCCCGGTTAGACCCACACTCGGAGCACTGTGCACAGTTCCGGTCTCCGTGTCCCTCAGTTAGACCCACACTGGGAGCACTGTGCACAGTTCCAGTCTCCATATCCCTCGGTTAGACCCACACTCGGAGCACCGTGCACAGTTCCGGTCTCCATATCCCCTTGGTTAGACCCACAATTGGAGCACCGTGCACAGTTCCGGTCTCCATATCCCCTCGGTTAGACCCAGACTCGGAGCACTGTGCACAGTTCCAGTCTTCATATCCCCTCGGTTAGACCCAGACTCGGAGCACTGTGCACAGTTCCAGTCTCCATATCCCTCGGTTAGACCCACACTCGGAGCACCGTGCACAGTTCCAGTCTTCATATCCCCTCGGTTAGACCCAGACTCGGAGCACTGTGCACAGTTCCAGTCTCCATATCCCTCGGTTAGACCCACACTGGGAGCACTGTGCACAGTTCCAGTCTCCATTTCCCTCGGTTACACCCACACTTGGAGCACTGTTCACAGTTCCAGTCTCCATATCCCCCAATTAGACCCACACTTGGAGCACTGTGCACAGTCCCAGTCTCCATATCCCTCGGTTAGACCCACACTGGGAGCACTGTTCACAGTCCCAGTCTCCATATCCCTCGGTTAGACCCACACTGGGAGCATTGTGCACAGTTCCAGTCTCCATATCCCTCGGTTAGACCCACACTGGGAGCATTGTGCACAGTTCCAGTCTCCATATCCTTCGGTTAGACCCACACTCGGAGCACTGTGCACAGTTCCAGTCTCCGTATCCCCTGGTTAGACCCACACTGGGAGCACTGTTCACAGTTCCAGTCTCCATATCCCTCGGTTAGACCCACACTCGGAGCACCGTGCACAGTTCCAGTCTCCATATCCCCCGGTTAGACCCACACTCGGAGCACTGTGCACAGTTCCAGTCTCCATATCCCTCGGTTAGACCCACACTCGGAGCACTGTGCACAGTTCCAGTCTCCATATCCCTCGGTTAGACCCACACTCGGAGCACTGTGCACAGTTCCAGTCTCCATATCCCTCGGTTAGACCCACACTCAGAGCACTGTGCACAGTTCCAGTCTCCATATCCCTTGGTTAGACCCACACTTGGAGCACTGTGCACAGTCCCAGTCTCCATATCCCTCGGTTAGACCCACACTGGGAGCACTGTTCACAGTCCCAGTCTCCATATCCCTCGGTTAGACCCACACTGGGAGCATTGTGCACAGTTCCAGTCTCCATATCCCTCGGTTAGACCCACACTGGGAGCATTGTGCACAGTTCCAGTCTCCATATCCTTCGGTTAGACCCACACTCGGAGCACTGTGCACAGTTCCAGTCTCCGTATCCCCTGGTTAGACCCACACTGGGAGCACTGTTCACAGTTCCAGTCTCCATATCCCTCGGTTAGACCCACATTCGGAGCACCGTGCACAGTTCCAGTCTCCATATCCCCCGGTTAGACCCACACTCGGAGCACTGTGCACAGTTCCAGTCTCCATATCCCTCGGTTAGACCCACACTCGGAGCACTGTTCACAGTTCCAGTCTCCATATCCCTCAGTTAGACGTACACTCGGAGCTCCGTGCACAGTTCCAGTCTCCATATCCCTCGGCTAGACCCACACTTGGAGCACTGTGCGCAGTTCCAGTCTCCATATCCCCCGGTTAGACCCATATTTGGAGCACTGTGCGCAGTTCCAGTCTCCATATCCCCCAATTAGACCCACACTTGGAGCACTGTGCATAGTTCCAGTCTCCATACTCCCCGTTTAGACCCATACTCGGAGCACTGTGCACAGTTCCAGTCTCCATATTCCCCGGTTAGACCCACACTGGGAGCACTGTGCACAGTTCCAGTCTCCATATCCCTCGGTTAGACCCACACTGGGAGCATTGTGCACAGTTCCAGTCTCCATATCCTTCGGTTAGACCCACACTCGGAGCACTGTGCACAGTTCCAGTCTCCGTATCCCCTGGTTAGACCCACACTGGGAGCACCGTGCACAGTTCCAGTCTCCATATCCCCCGGTTAGACCCACACTCGGAGCACTGTGCACAGTTCCAGTCTCCATATCCCTCGGTTAGACCCACACTCGGAGCACTGTGCACAGTTCCAGTCTCCATATCCCTCGGTTAGACCCACACTCGGAGCACTGTGCACAGTTCCAGTCTCCATATCCCTCGGTTAGACCCACACTCAGAGCACTGTGCACAGTTCCAGTCTCCATATCCCTTGGTTAGACCCACACTTGGAGCACTGTGCACAGTCCCAGTCTCCATATCCCTCGGTTAGACCCACACTGGGAGCACTGTTCACAGTCCCAGTCTCCATATCCCTCGGTTAGACCCACACTGGGAGCATTGTGCACAGTTCCAGTCTCCATATCCCTCGGTTAGACCCACACTGGGAGCATTGTGCACAGTTCCAGTCTCCATATCCTTCGGTTAGACCCACACTCGGAGCACTGTGCACAGTTCCAGTCTCCGTATCCCCTGGTTAGACCCACACTGGGAGCACTGTTCACAGTTCCAGTCTCCATATCCCTCGGTTAGACCCACACTCGGAGCACCGTGCACAGTTCCAGTCTCCATATCCCCCGGTTAGACCCACACTCGGAGCACTGTGCACAGTTCCAGTCTCCATATCCCTCGGTTAGACCCACACTCGGAGCACTGTTCACAGTTCCAGTCTCCATATCCCTCAGTTAGACGTACACTCGGAGCTCCGTGCACAGTTCCAGTCTCCATATCCCTCGGCTAGACCCACACTTGGAGCACTGTGCGCAGTTCCAGTCTCCATATCCCCTGGTTAGACCCATATTTGGAGCACTGTGCGCAGTTCCAGTCTCCATATCCCCCAATTAGACCCACACTTGGAGCACTGTGCATAGTTCCAGTCTCCATACTCCCCGTTTAGACCCATACTCGGAGCACTGTGCACAGTTCCAGTCTCCATATTCCCCGGTTAGACCCACACTGGGAGCACTGTGCACAGTTCCAGTCTCCATATCCCTCGGTTAGACCCACACTGGGAGCATTGTGCACAGTTCCAGTCTCCATATCCTTCGGTTAGACCCACACTCGGAGCACTGTGCACAGTTCCAGTCTCCGTATCCCCTGGTTAGACCCACACTGGGAGCACCGTGCACAGTTCCAGTCTCCATATCCCTTAGTTAGACCCACACTGGGAGCACCGTGCACAGTTCCAGTCTCCATATCCCTTAGTTAGACCCACACTCGGAGCACCGTGCACAGTTCCAGTCTCCATATCCCTTAGTTAGACCCACACTCGGAGCACTGTGCACAGTTCCAGTCTCCCTATCCCCCCGATTAGACCCACAGTCGGAGCACTGTTCACAGTTCCAGTCCCCATATCTCCTAGTTAGACCACACTTGGGCACCCAGGTTCAAATCCCACCACAGCAGACAGTGGAACCTGAATTCTGTATAAATTATCTGGAACTAAGGATCTACTGATGACCATGAAACCATTGTCAATTGTCAGAAAAACCCATCTAGTTGACTAATGTCCTTTAGGGAAGGAAATCTGCCGTCCTTACCCGGTCTGGCCTACATGTGACTCCAGAGCCACAGCAATGTGGTTGAACCTTAACTGCCCTCCAAACGGCAACTAGGGTTGGACAATAAATGCTGGCCAGCCGTATCCCAGGAATGAATAAAAATTAAGGAGAGGCTGGAGGGAGAATCATCAAAATAAGCAGTTAGGTATTGGGGCAAACTGACAGTCAGAGTAAAGGTTCAGTTCCACTCCTCCTCAGCCCCACTCCAGTTCGATGTTGATGGACTGAACCAGTAGACCCAGAGAACCATAGAAAATTACAGCTCAGAAACAGGCCTTTTGGCCCTTCTTGTCTGTGCTGAACCATTTTTCTGCCTAGTCCCACTGACCTGCACTTGGACCCTATCCCTCCACACCCCTCTCATCCATGTACCTGTCCAAGTTTTTCTTAAATGTTAAAAGTGACCCCGCATTTACCACTTTATCCGGCAGCTCATTCCACACTCCCACCACACTCTGCGTGAAGAATCCCCCCCCTAATATTCCCTTTAAACTGTCCCCCCTTCACCCCTAACCCATGCCCTCTGGGTTTTTTTCTCCCCTAGCCTCAGTGGAAAAAGCCTGCTTGCATTCACTCTATCGATACCCATCTTACCTTATACACCTCTATCAAATCTCCCCTCATTCTCCAGGGAATAAAGTCCTAATCTATTCAATCTCTCTCTGTAACTCAGCTTCTCAAGTCCCAGCAACATCCTTGTGAACCTTCTCTGCACTCTTTCAACCTTATTTACATCCTTCCTGTAACTAGGTGACCAAAACTGTACACAATACTCTGAATTCAGCCTCACTAATGCCTTATATAACCTCACCATAACACTCCAACTTTGATACTCGATACTCCGATTTATAAAGGTCAATGTACCAAAAGCACTCTTTACCACCCTATCCACCTGTGACATCACTTTTAGGGAATTCTGTACCTGTATTCCCAGATCCCTCTGTTCAACTGCACTCTTCAGAGTCCTACCATTTACCTATACGTTCTACTAGGATTATCCTTCACCTTGACTGCCAAAGGAACCTCATGTTTTCTTTTAGCCCTCCTGATTTCTTTCTTAAGTAGTTTCTTGCACTTTTTACATTCCTCAAGCATCTTATTTGCTCCCTGTTGCCTATACATGTCATACATCTCTCTCTTCTTCTTTATCAGAGTCTCAATCTCCCTTGAGAACCAAGGTTCCTTATTCCTATTTACTTTGCCTTTAATCCTGACAGGAACATACAAACTCTGCACTCTCAAAATTTCTCCTTTGAAGGCCTCCCACTTACCAATCACATCCTTACCAGAGAACAGCCTGTGCCAATCGACACTTTTTAGATCCTTTCTCATTCCTTCAAATTTGGCCTTTTTCCAGCTCAGAATTTTGAAAAACCTGAGGGTTTATAAGTCCCCTGGGCCAGATGGGATACATCCTAGGATACTTTGAGAGGCAAAGGATGAGATTGTGGAGTCTTTAGCTTTGATGTTTGGGTCCTCAACGGAGTTGAGGGGGTTGAGCTATGAGGAGAGGCTGAATAAACTAGGCTTGTACTCGTTAGAGTTTAGAAGAATGAGGGGAGATCTCATTGAGACGTATAAGATGATGAATGGGATGGATAGGATAGAGGTGGAGAGACTCTTCCCGCTCAAAAAAGACAGTAGGACTAGGGGGCACAGCCTCAAGATAAAGGGGAGGCGGTTTAGAACGGAGTTGAGGAGGAACTTCTTCACTCAAAGGGTGGTGAATCTCTGGAATTCTCTGCCCGTTGAAGTGGTGGAGGCTGCCTCGCTAAATATTTTTAAGAAGCGGGTTGATGGGTTCTTGATAAAAGAGGGGATTAAGGGTTATGGGGAGAGGGCGGGAAAGTGGAACTGAGCCACGACAGATCAGCCATGATCTTATTGAATGGCGGGGCAGGCTCGAAGGGCTAGATGGCCTACTCCTGCTCCTATTTCTTATGTTCTTATGTTCTTATGTCCTCACTGTCATGATGTGGGTATGCCAGCGTTGGACTGGCGTAAACACAGTAAAAAGTCTGACAACACCAGGTTTTAGTCCAACCTATTTATTTGATAATATACTCACAAGCTTTCGAGGGGACTGCCTCTTCGTCAGGTAAATGGAGAGTTCTGGCCTCAGACAGAGCTCTGTCTGAGGCCAGAACTCTCCATTCACCTGACGAAGAGGCAGTCCCCTCGAAAGCTTGTGAGTATATTATCAAATAAATAGGTTGGACTAAAACCTGGTGTTGTCAGACTTTTTACTGTCCTCACTGTCCACAGGGATAGTGCCAGAGGACGGGAGAGTGGCAAATGTGGTTCCTCCTTTCAAGAAAGGAAATAGGAATGACCCTGGTAATTATAGGCCAGTTAGTATTACTTCGGTGGTCGGTAAGTCAATGGAAAGGGTTTTGAAAGATAGAATTTATGACCATTTGGAAAGATTCAGTTTAATCCGGGATAGTCAGCACTGTTTCGTGAGGGGTAAGTCCTGCCTCACAAATTTGATTGAATTCTTTGAGGAGATAACTAAGTGTGTGGACGAAGGTAGAGCTATTGATGTAGTTTCCATGGATTTTAGTAAGGCATTTGATAAGGTTCCCCATGGTAGGCTCATGAAGAAAGTGAGGTGTGGGATAGAAGGAAATTTGGCCGATTGGATAAGTAACTGGCTGTATCATAGAAGACAGAGGGTGGTGGTGGAGGGAAAATTCTCAGACCGGTAACCAGTTACCAGCGGTGTACCACAGGGGTCAGTGCTGGGTCCTCTGCTATTTGTGATTTTTATCAATGACTTGGAAGAGGGGGCTGAAGGGTGGGTTAGTGAATTTGCTGACGGCACCAAGGTTGGTGGAGTAGTGGATGAGGTGGAGGGCTCTTGCAGGCTGCAAAGAGACACTGATAGGATGCTGAGCTGGGCCGAAAAGTGGCAGATGGAGTTTAACCCTGATAAGTCATTTTGGTAGGACAAACTTGAATGTGGATTACAGGGTCAATGCCAGGGTTCTAAGGAACATAGAGGAACAGAGATCTTGGAGTTCATATCCATAGATCTCTGAAGGTTGCCACTCAAGTGGATAGAGCTGCGAAGAAGGCTTATAGTGTGTTAGCGTTTATTAACGGGGGGTTTGAGTTTAAGAACCGTGGGGTTATGCTGCAACTATACTGGATGTTGGTGAGACCACATTTGGAATATTGTGTTCAGTTCTGGTCACCTCACTATAAGAAGGATGTGGAAGCATTGGAGAGAGTGCAGAGGAGATTTACCAGGATGCTGCCTGGTTTGGAGGGTAGGTCTTATGAGGAAATGTTGAGGGAGCTGGGGCTTTTCTCTTTAGAGCGGAGGAGGATGAGAGATGACTTAATAGAGGTTTATAAGATGATGAGGGGGATTGATGGAGTGGATGTTCAGAGACTATTTCCTCGGGTGGATGTAGCTGTTACTAGGGGGAGTAACTATAAGATTCATGGTGGGAGATATAGGAGGGATGTCCGAGGTAGATTCTTTACTCAGAGAGTGGTTGGGGTGTGGAATGCGCTGCCTGCTGTGATAGTGGAGTCGGACACTTTAGGAACTTTCAAGCAGTTATTGGATAGGCACATGGAGCACTCCAGAATGATAGGGAGTGGGATAGCTTGATCTTGGGTTCGGACATAGCTCGGCACAACATTGAGGGCCAAAGGGACTGTACTGTGCTGTACTGTTCTATGTTCTATGTTCTAGAACCTCAACCCGAGGACCAGATCTATCTTTATCCATGATCAAGTTGAAACTAATGGCGTTATGATCACTGGAACCAAAGTGTTCCCCTACACACACTTCCATCACTTGCCCTAACTCATTTCCTAATAGGAGATTTAATATCGCATCCTCTCTAGTTGGTACCTCTAAAAGTTGAAATAGTAAATTCTCCTGAACACATTTTACAAACTCTACCCCGTCTAAACCTTTAACAGTTTGCGAGTCCCAATCTATATGTGGAAAATTAAAATCCCCTACTATCACAACTTTCTGTTTCTTGCAGTTATCAGCTATCTCTCTGCTGATTTGCTCCTCCAATTCTCTCTGGCTATTGGATGGTCTATAATACAACCCCATTAATGTGGTCATACCTTTCCTGTTTCACAGCTCCACCCATAGGGTCTCTGTAGACAAGCTCCCTAATCTATCCTGCCTGAGTACCGTTGTAACATTCTCCCTGACCAACAATGCCACCCCCCCAACTTTTATCCCTCTGTCTCTATCACACCTGAAACATTGGAACCCTGGAACATTGAGCTGCCCGTCCTGCCCCTCCTGTAGCCAAGTTTCACTAATGTCTATAATGTCATATTTCCACCTGTCAATCCACACCTTCAGCTCATCTGCCTTCCCCACAATACTCCTGGCAATGAAATAGACACACCTCAAAAGATTATTTCTACCACACTCAACCCTTCCCTCTGTGATTTTGCTTGAACTAACCTATCTTTTTACCCTCGCTCCTCTATCTGCTCTGGCACTCTGGTTCCCATCCCCCTGCAAATCTAGTTTAAACCCTCCCCAATAACACGAGCAAACCTCCCTGCATGTATACTGGTCCCCTTGTAGTTTAGGTGTAACCCGTCTCTCTTGTACAGGTCCCACCTGCCCCAGAAGAGGTCCCAATGATCCAAGAATCGGAAACCCTGCCCCCTACACCAGTTCCTCAGCCACGTGTTCATCTGCCTGTGCATCCTCCTCTTACCCTCACTGGCACATGGTACAGATAACAATCCTGAGATTACTATCCTCGAGGTCCAGCTTTTTAACTTCCTTCCAAGCTCTCTATACTCTCTCTTTAGGACCTCCTCACTCTTCCTTCCTACGTCGTTGGTACCGATGTGTACCACCACATCTGGCTCATCACCTTCCCACTTCAGAATGCTGTGCACGCGATCAGAGACATCCCTCACCCTGGCACCCGGGAGACAACAAACCATTTGAGAGTCTCTGTCACGACCACAGAACCTCCTGTCTGTACCTCTGACTATTGAGTCACCTATCACTGCCTGTCTCCCCATCTTCCCCCTCCCTTCTGTGCTGCAGAATCAGACTCAGTTCCAGAGACCCAGCTGCAGCAGCATGTCCCAGGTAAGGCATCCCTCACAACAGTATCTAAATCAGTATACCTGTTGTGGAGGGGAATAGCCACAGGGGAACCCTGCTCTGCCTGTCCTTTCCCCTTCCTTCGCCTGACTGTAACCCAATTACCTGTGCTCTATGCCTTTGGCGTAACTACCTCCCTGAAGCTACTGTCTATAAACTCCTCATTCAGTCTGTAATCTGGGTGTAACTTTCCTTTTCCCAGCAGAGAGTCTCCTGTGGACTGCAGTGTGGTCAGACGGACAAAGATAATGAGTGGACCGGACTCGGCTCAAACCCCCTACCCTGCAGGTTACAGCGAGCAGAGAGACAGCCCCCCGAACAACAGTGCAAACGAAAAACGGGTCATTGTTCCGGCTGGTAAGGTAGCAGCCTGCATTCTCACAGCAGACACACACCCTCACACACACCCTCACACAGACCCTCACACACACCGTCACACAGACACACACACACATACTCACACACACTCTCACACAGACCTGCACACACCCCCTCACATACACCCTCACACGCACCCTCACACATACATACACAGACCCTCACACAGACCCTCACAGACACACACACACATACTCACACACACTCTCACACAGACCCTCACACACACCCTCACGCACACCCTCACACAGACCCTCACACACCCTCACACAGATCCTCAAACACACCCTAACACACACCCTCACACAGACACACACACACACATACTCACACACTCTCACACAGACCCTCACGCACACCCTCACACAGACCCTCACACACCCTCACACAGATCCTCAAACACACCCTAACACACACCCTCACACAGACACACACACACACATACTCACACACTCTCACACAGACCCTCACACACACCCTCACACAGACCCTCACACACCCTCACACGGATCCTTACAGACACACACACACATACACACACACACTCATGCACACCCTCACACACACATACCCCAACTCACATCTTCACACACACCCTCACACACAGCCACACACACACATACACACTCACACACACACACACTCACGCGCACACATACACACTTATGCACAGACACACATACACACTCACATAGTGTGCCTGCTGACACACAGGGGAAGATGATCCACATTGTGGAGATTGAGATGTTTTCCCAATCTCTGACTATTGCTGATCTGAAGGTGGAACGATGCTGCCCTCTGCTGCTGAACCATCACATTTCTCTGCTTGAATCTTACTGCCAAAACCTGATTTGTGTGTGAGTGTGAATGTGTGAGTGTGTATGTGTGTGTGGGAGTGTGAGTGTGTGTGTTTGTGTGTGTGTGTGTGTGTGAATGTGTGTGTGTTTGTGTGTGTGTTTAAGTCTGTGTGTGAGAGTGTGTGTGTGCCTGTCTCTGTGAGTCTGTGTGTGTGTGTGTGTGTGTGTGTGTCTGTGTGTGTGAGTCTGTGCGTATGTGAGTGTATGAATGGATGTGTGTGTGTGAGTATGTGTGTGTGTGTTTGTGTCTGTGTGTGTGTGCAAATGTGAGTGTGTGTGTGAGTCTGTGTGTGTGTGTGAGTGAGTCTGTGTGTGTGTGTGTGTGTGTGTGTGTCTGTGAGTGTATGAATGGATGTGTGTGTGAGTGTGGGGGGGTGCAGGAGAGTGAGCGGAAGGACTGGGTAACACTAATCTCTGGGCAGTCGTCTCCTTCTCTGGGAGTTCCAGTCACTCACATTCTGTCCGCACGGAAATTAGTGTGGGGTGGCCTGGACTCGAACTGGGGAATGCAGAAAAGCAAAAAATCTGCGATGAAATTTCTGATATCCTCCAATCATAGAATCCCTACAGATCAAGACCATTCGGCCCATTGGCTCTGACTGTCCAACAGAACCAGGCCCTATCCCCATAACTGTGCGGATTTACCCAGCTCATCCCTCTGACCCACATATCTTTGGACACTAAGGAATGATTTGGATTAAAATAAACAAGGTGGCTGCTGGAATCTGAAACAGAAAATGCTGGAAAATCTCGGCAAAGTTCAGACTGGAAATGTTGCCTCTATTCTCTGTCCAGAGGCTCTCAGACCATACAGATTTTCCAGCATTTTTTTGTGCAAAGAGGCAATTTAGCACGGCCAATCTGCCTAACAGCATATCTTTCAGACTGTGGGAGGAGACTGGAGCACCCGGAGGAAACCCACGCAGGCACGGGGAGAATGTGCAGACTTCGCACAGGCAGTGACCCGAGTTGGAAATCAAACCCAGGTTTTCTCTCCTTTGATTCTCTCCATCCCATTGAATCCGCCTTGATTGACATCCATTTGGGACGTTCTCTCTCCCCCCCTCTCCCTGCACCCTCGCCCACCACCCCACACCCCCCTTCCCACCACCACCTCCTCTCCTCTTCAATGTCCTTCGACAGTTATCGGATTGCCTGTTGCCTCTGGGGGAGGAAGTTGTCTTTGCCCCAGGTATAATCACTCCCTCCCCCGCCCAGTCACGGTAAATGCCCCCTCCCCCGCACACTCACACAAGGTTGGATCAGCTGAGGGTTGGAGCTGGGGCTGGTTTGGTTTTGACTCACGCCCCCATTTCCCCCCTTTCTCTCTCTCTGCAGATCCATGTGTTTGGAGCCAGGACCATGTCAGGCAGTGGCTGGACTGGGCAGTGAAGGAATATACTCTCTCTGATATTGACAGCACTCTCTTCCAGAACATCGATGGGAAGGAGCTCTGCAAGCTCACCAAAGATGATGTGATGCGTTTAACCACAACCTACAACGCCGAGATCCTCCTCTCCCATCTCAACTATCTCCGAGAGAGTAAGTCTGCCCTCTCACCCTGCGGGAGGAGGGGGGTGCAATGTGTATGAGAGGGCAAACTCTCCGCTGGTTGGACTCATACCTGGTACATAGGAAGATGGTTGTGTTTGTGGAGGGCCAGTTATCCCAGCTCCAGGATATCTCTGCAGGAGTCCCTCAGGGTTAGTGTCCGAGACCCAACAATCTTCAGCTGCTTCACCAATCACCCTCCCTCCACCATAAGGTCAGAGATGGGGATGTTCGCTGATGATTACACAATGTTCAACACCATTCACCACTCCTCAGATACTGAAACAGTTCATGTTCAAATGCAGCAAGATCTGGACAATATCCAGGCTCGGGCTGACAAGTGGCAGTAACGTTCTCACTACACAAATACCAGACAGCCATCATCTTCAATAAGAGACACTCTAACCACTGCCCCTTGACACTCAATGGTGTAACCATCACGGAACCCCCCCCTCCCCCATGGGGGTTACCGTCACTGAACCCCACCCCCCTCCCCCATGGGGGTTACCATCACTGAATCCCCCACTATCAACATCCTGGGGGTTACCATCACTGAATCCCCCCCACTATCAACATCCTGGGGGTTACCATCACTGAATCCCCTCCACTATCAACATCCTGGGGGTGACCATTGACCAGAAACTGAACTGGACCCAGCCATATAAATACTGTGGCTCCCAGAGCAGGTCAGAGGCTGGGAATCCTGCGGAGAGTAACTCACCTCCTGAATCCTCCCCAAAGCCTGTCCACCATCTACAAGGACACAAGTTAGGAGTGTGATGGAATACTCCCCACTTGTCTGGATGGGTGCGGCTCCAACAACACTCGAGAAGCTCAACACCATCCAGGACAAAGCAGCCCCACTCGATCGACACACTAACCACAAACACTCACTCCCTCCACCCCCAACACACAGTGACAACCGTGTGTACCATCTACAAGATGCACTGCAGCAACTCACCAAGGCTCCTTAGGCAGCACCTTCCAAACTCACCACCTCTACCATCTAGAAGGACAAGGGCAGCAGATACCTGGGAACACCCCCCACCTGGACATTCCCCTCCGAGTCACTCACCATCCCGACTTGGAAATATATCGGCCGTTCCTTCACTGTCGCTGGGGTCAGAATCCTGGCACTCCGTCCCTAACAGCACTGTGGGTGTACCTACACCACCACCCAGACGTTCTCATCTCAAAAAGGAAAGAATAGAAGCTGGAACAGGTTTAGTTATTTATCAATGTTTACTTATTAGTGTCACAAGTAAGCTGACATTAACACTGCAATGAAGTTGCTGTGAAAATCCCCTAGTCGCCACACTCCCGTTCGGGTACACTAAGGAAGAATTTGGCACGGCCCATACACCCTAACCAGCCTGTCTTTCAGACTGTGGAAGGAAACCCACGCGGACACGGGGAGAATGTGCAAACTCCACATTGGGACAGTGACCCAAGCTGGGAATTGAACGCGGGTCCCTGGCACTGTGAGGCAGCAGTGCGAACCCTGCAATGCCATGGTGCTGCCCCAGGGGCTGAGGGATGTGTTTGTACGTGTTATCGTGTTAGTGTCAGAGGTTATCAATCTCTACGAAGAGATGATGACGTGGCCACGCGTGTTACAGTCAGTGAGCACACGTGTTACAGTCAGTGGGCATGTGTGTTACAGGCAGTGAGCACACGTGTTACAGTCAGTGAGCACGTGTGTTACAGTCAGTGAGCACGTGTGTTACAGTCAGTGGGCATGTGTGTTACAGGCAGTGAGCACACATGTTACAGTCAGTAAGCATGTGTGTTTCCGTCAGTGAGCATGCATGTTACAGTCAGTAAGCACGTGTGTTACAGTCAGTGAGCACATGTGCGTTATGGTCAGTGAGCACACGTTACAGTCAATGAGCATGCGTGTTACAGTCAGTGAGCACACATGTTACAGTCAGTGGGCATGTGTGTTACAGTCAGTGAGCACACATGTTACAGTCAGTGAGCATGTGTGTTACAGTCAGTGAGCGCATTATTACAGTCAGTGAGCATGTTTGTTACAGTCAGTGAGCACATGTATTACAGTCAGTGAGCACGCGTGTTACAGTCAGTGAGCATGTTTGTTACAGTCAGTGAGCACGCATGTTATAGCCAGTGACCACACGTGTTATAGTCAGTGAGGGTGCATGTTTCAGTTAGTCAGCACGCATGTTAGTCAGTGAGATCACATGTTCCAGTCAGTGAGCATGTGTGTTACAGTCTTTGAACCTGTGTGTTACAGTCAGTGAGCATATACAGCTGGATAATTCCCTACTCTATTCACAGACAGCCCAACATTCACCTACCCAAACTCAAGCTCACACAGTCAGCAGGCAACACGCGCTCCCGTTAAAACAGGTACGTGACTGCACAGAGAGACAAAAGGGAGCGAGAGAGAGAGAAAGAGACAGAGAGAGACAGAGACAGGGAGACAGAGAGAGAGACAGACAGAGAGAGAGGAAGAAGGACAGAGAGAGAGAAAGAGACAGGCAGACAGAAAGCGAGAGAGAGAGACAGAGACAGAGAAAGAGACAGAAAGAAAGAGAGAATGAGTGTAGGGGAGGTGAGTGTCGGTGGGTGAGTGTGTGGGAGGGTGATAATAGGAGGTGTGAGTGTCGGTGGGTGAGTGTGTGGGGAAGGTGAGTGTAGGGGTGTGAGTGTGGGGGGATGATTGCAAGGGGTGTGTGTGGGGGAGGTGAGTGTGAGGGTTGAGTATGGGAGAGTTAGTGCGGGCGGTGAGTAGAGGGGGTAAGTGTAGGGGTTGATGTGGGAGGGGGTGAGTGTGGGGGTGTGTGTGTGGAGGGGGTGAGTGGGGTGGGGTTGAGTGTGGCAGGTGAGTGTGGGGGCGGTGGTGAGTGGGGGGGGGGCTGAGCATGGGAGAGGTGAGTGTGGGGGAGATGAGTGTGGGGAAGGTGAGTGTGAGGGTTGAGTATGGGAGAGTGAGTGTGGGCGGTGAGTTGAGGGGCTAAGTGTGGGGATGTGTGTGTGGGGTGATTGGGTGTGGGGGTGATCGGAAGGTATTGGGGGGAGATTAGTGATGGGGGGTGATTGGGGGGAAATGGGGGTGATTAGTGAGGGGGGGATTGGGGAGTATTGGGGGGTGATTAGTGAGGGGGGTGATTGGGGGGTATTGGGGGTGATTAGTGAGGGGGTGATTGGGGGGTGATTAGTGAGGGGGTGATTGGGGGGTATTGGGGGTGATTAGTGAGGGGGTGATTGGGGGGTATTGGGGGTGATTAGTGAGGGGGGTGATTGGGGGGTATTGGGGGTGATTAGTGAGGGGGGTGATTGGGGGGTATTGGGGGTGATTAGTGAGGGGGTGATTGGGGGGTATTGGGGGTGATTAGTGAGGGGGGTGATTGGGGGGCATTGGGGGGTGATTAGTGAGGGGGGTGATTGGGGGGTATTGGGGGTGATTAGTGAGGGGGTGATTGGGGGGTATTGGGGGTGATTAGTGAGGGGGGTGATTGGGGGGCATTGGGGGGTGATTAGTGAGGGGGGTGATTGGGGGGTATTGGGGGTGATTAGTGAGGGGGTGATTGGGGGGTATTGGGGGTGATTAGTGAGGGGGTGATTGGGGGGTATTGGGGGTGATTAGTGAGGGGGGTGATTGGGGGGCATTGGGGGTGATTAGTGAGGGGGGTGATTGGGGGGTATTGGGGGGTGATTAGTGAGGGGGTGATTGGGGGGTATTGGGGGTGATTAATGAGGGGGGTGATTGGGGGGCATTGGGGGGTGATTAGTGAGGGGGGTGATTGGGGGGTATTGGGGGGTGATTAGTGAGGGGGGTGATTGGGGGGTGATTGGGGGGTGATTAGTGAGGGGGGTGATTGGGGGGTCTTGGGGGGTGATTAGTGAGGGGGGTGATTAGGGGTTTTTGGGAGGTGATTTGTGAGGGGTTGATTGGGGGATGGGGTTCTTCAATTGGCTGGCAGCTGATGTGACTGTTTCTCCCTCTCTCCATGCTGTTAGAAGTTGTGTATGAGGAGGCTCGGAGGGGCAGTTGGCCTGGCTGTGGGAACACAATCCAAAAAGGTGAGGACAATCTCAACATCATCTCAGAGAGTTTGGGAATATGACTCATTTCTAAAGGCCCTTCGAGATTAATCACAGCCTGGCCTGCTGCAGGGAGCCCTACTTACCCAAAGGCTTGGATGTTCTCCAGGTATTGGGACGTGATCCAGGTGTTAGGATGTGATCCAGGAGTTGGGATATGATCCAGGTGTTGGGGTGTTCTCCAGGTGTTGGGGTGTTCTCCAGGTGTTGGGGTGTTCTCTAGGTGTTGGGATGTGATTCAGGTATTGGGGTGTTCTCCCGGTGTTGGGGTGTTCTCCAGGTGTTGGGATATGATCCAGGTGTTGGGATGTGATCCAGGTGTTGGGGTGTTCTCCAGGTGTTGGGGTGTTCTCCAGGTGTTGGGATATGATCCAGGTGTTGGCGTGTTCTCCAGATGTTGCGGTGTGATCGTACGCACTTGCGGAAAGATATTTTGGCCTTGGAGGGAGTGCAGAGGAGGTTCACTAGGCTGATACCAGAGATGAGGGGGTTGGACTATGAAGAGAGACTAAATAGACTGGGTCTGTACTCATTGGAGTTTAGAAGGATGAGGGGTGATCTTATAGAGACGTATAAGATAATGAAGGGGATGGATGGGGTAGAGGTAGAGAGATTCTTCCCACTCAGGAAGGTCTGCAGGACTAGAGGGAACAGCCTCAAGATAAAGGGGGGGGGCGGTTTAGAATGGAGTTGAGGAGGAACTTCTTCACTCAAAGGGTGGTGAATCTCTGGAATTCTCTGCCCGTTGAAGTGGTGGAGGCTGCCTCGCTAAATATATTTAAGTCACGGGTAGATAGGTTTCTGATAGACAGGGGAATTAAGGGTTATGGGGAGAGAGCTGGAAAGTGGAACTGATCCACTTCAGATCAGCCATGATCTTATTGAATGGCGGGGCAGGCTTGAAGGGCTAGATGGCCGACTCCTGCTCCTATTTCTTATGTTCTTATGATCTAGGTGTTGGGATGTTCTCTAGGTGTTGGGGTTTTCCCCAGGATTTGGGGTGTTCTGAAAGTGTTGGTTCATGGTCCAAATGTCATATAGAACATAGAACATAGAACATTACAGCGCAGAACAGGCCCTTTGGCCCACGATGTTGCGCCGACCAATTAAAAAAGCAATGACCCTCTAACCTAAACCAATCCCTTTCCATCCATAAACCTATCCACGGATCTCTTAAATGCCTCCAAACTAGGCGCATCTACAACTGCAGCAGGCAGGGCATTCCAATCCCTCACCACCCTCTGGGTAAAGAACCTACCTCTGACATCCGTCCTATAACTACCACCCCTTAATTTAAAGCTATGCCCCCTCATGCTAGCTTTCTCCATCCGAGGAAAAAGGCTATCACTGTCCACCCTATCTAAACCTCTAATCATCTTATATGTTTCAATAAGGTCCCCTCTTAGCCGCCTTCTTTCTAATGAAAACAACCCCAAATCCCTCAGTCTCTCCTCATAGGACCTTCCCTCCATACCAGGCAACATCCTGGTAAACCTCCTCTGCACCCTCTCCAATGCCTCCACATCCTTCCTATAATGTGGGGACCAGAACTGCACACAATACTCCAAGTGCGGACGCACCAGAGTTTTGTACAGTTGCAACATGATGTTGCGGCTCCTAAATTCAATCCCCCTACCAATAAACGCCAAGACACCGTATGCCTTCCTAACAACCTTATCTACTTGATTCCCAACTTTCAGGGATCTATGTACACATACACCTAGATCCCTCTGTTCATCAACACTATTCAGAGTCCTACTGTTAGCCCTATACTCTACCCATCTGTTATTCCTGCCAAAGTGAATTACCTCACACTTTTCCGCATTAAACTCCATCTGCCACCTCTCGGCCCAGCTCTGCAACTTGTCCAAGTCTCTCTGTAAACTATGACACCCCTCTTCACTATCTACCACTCCTCCGACTTTGGTGTCATCAGCAAATTTACTGATCCACCCAACTATACCCTCATCCAGATCATTTATAAAAATTACAAACAGCAGTGGCCCCAAAACAGATCCCTGAGGCACACCACTTGTAACCGAACTCCATGACGAATACTTTCCATCAACCACCACCCTCTGTCTCCTATCTGCTAGCCAATTCCTGATCCAATTAACTAAATCACCCCCAATCCCATACATCTGCATTTTCTGCAGAAGCCTTCCATGGTGAACCTTATCAAACGCCTTACTAAAGTCCATATATACCACGTCAACTGCCTTACCCCCATCCACCTCTTTGGTCACTTTCTCAAAAAACTCAATCAGGTTAGTAAGGCACGACCTACCCTTCACAAAACCATGCTGACTATCTCCAATCAATTCATTACTCTGTAAATAACTATAAATCCTATCCCTAATAATTTTTTCTAAAACTTTGCCCACAACAGAAGTAAGACTCACCAGTCTATAATTCCCGGGGAAGTCTCTGCTCCCCTTCTTAAACAATGGGACAACATTCGCTATCCTCCAATCCTCTGGCACTGTACCTGTGACCAACGACGACCTGAAGATCAAAGCCAGAAGCTCTGCAATCGCCTCTCTTGCCTCCCAGAGAATCCTAGGGTAAATTCCGTCCGGCCCAGGGGACTTATCTATTTTCAAACCCTCAAGAATATCTAGCACATCCTCCTTATCAACTGCAATACTATCCAGTTTCCAACCCTGTAACCCAGTGTTCTCCACCGCTACATTTATGTCTCCCTGCGTGAATACCGAAGAGAAATATTGGTTCAATGCCTCTCCAATCTCTTCCAGTTCCACACATAACTTCCCACTGCTGTCTCTAACTGGCCCTAATCTTGTCCTAACCAATCTTCTGTTCTTAACATATCTATAGAACGCCTTAGGATTCTCCTCAATCCTATCAGCCAAAGTCTTCTCGTGTCCTCTTTTAGCTCTTCTTAACTCACTCTTTAACTCCCTCCTAGCCAATCTAAAGCTTTCCAGTGCATTACCTGAGCCCTCAAGTCTCATCCTGACATAAGCCTCCTTTTTCCTTTTAACCAGCGAAACAACTTTTTTAGTGCACCACGGTTCCCTTGCTCGACCATTTCCTCCTTGCCTGACAGGGACATACATATCAAGGACTCACAGTAGCTGCTCCTTGAAAAAACTCCACATTTCGGACGTTCCCAGTCCCTGTAATCTCCTAGTCCAACCTATGTTTCCTAATTCTTTCCTAATAGCCTCATAATTACCCTTCCCCCAGCTATAACTACTGTCCCGAGGTTCCAGTCTATCCCTTTCCGTCACTAAGGTGAACGTAACCAAATTGTGGTCACTATCATCAAAATGCACACCAACTTCCAAGTCTAACACCTGGTCTGGCTCATTTCCCAGCACCAAATCCAATATAGCCTCACCTCTAGTTGGCCTATCTACATACTGAGTCAAAAAACCTTCCTGCACGCTTTGTACAAAAACTGACCCCTCTAACGAGCTAGAGCTATAGCTATTCCAATCAATATTAGTAAAGTTAAAGTCCCCCATAACAATTACCCTATTACTTTCACTCCTATCCAGGATCGTCTCCGCAATCCTTTCCTCTACCTCTCTAGAACATTTTGGAGGTCTATAAAAGACTCCCAACAGGGTGACCCCTCCTCTCCTATTTCTAATCTCAGCCCATACTACCTCAACAGACAAGTCCTCATCAAACTTCCTCTCTGACACTGTGATACAGTCTTTGACTAATAATGCTACCCCTCCCCCGCTTCTACCTCCTTCTCTACTCCGACTGAAGCATTTGAACCCCGGAACCTGCAACAACCATTCCTGCCCCTGCTCTATCCATGTCTCTGAAATGGCCACAACATCAAAGTTCCAGGTACTGATCCACGCTGCAAGTTCATCCACTTTATTGCAAATACTCCTCGCGTTAAAGTATACGCATTTCAAATCCTGCTCCACCCCACCCCCACGATGCCGTGCATTGCAGTCCCCATCTATGCCCCCCTCATTTTCATCCCTGCTACTCAGGATCCCACCCCCCCTCCGAATCAATTTAAACCCACCTGCATAGCCTTTGCAAACTTTCCCCCCAAGATGTTGGTTCCAATATGTCGGGGTGTTCTTAACGATAGTGTTAGCGTGGGGGGGACCAGGACAGGCTGTTGGTGATCCGGACACCTAAAAACTTGAAGCTCTCGACCCTTTCTACTATGTCCCTGTTGATGTAGACAGAGACACGTTCTCCCTTACACTTCCTGAAATCAATGACAATCTGCTTTCTTTTGTTGACGTTGAGGGAGAGATTATTGTTGCCACGCCAGTTCACCAGATTCTCGATCTCATTCCTGTGCTCTGTCTGATCATTGTTTGAGATCCGACCCACTCCGGTGGTGTCATGTGGAGGTGGGATTCTAACCCAGGGGTATTCGATATTCAGATAAGGCAGATGGAAAGGAAACAGAATGGGGAGCATTGTTGGTTAAAGAGGAATTAATGTAATAATAAGGAAGGACATTGGCTGGACAATGCGGAATCTGTATGGGTGGAGATGTGGAATACCAAAGGACAAAAACTCTAGTGGGAGTTGTGTACAGGCTACCAAACAGTAATACTGAGGCTGGGAATGGCATCAAGCAGAAAATTAGAGATGTGTGCAGTAAGGGTACAGCAGTCATCATGGGTGATTACAATCTGCATATTGATTGGCAGCAATGCAATGGAGGAAAATTTCCTGGAATGTATAAGGGATGGGAGGAACCAATCAGAGAGCAAGTCATCCTAGACTGGGTATTGTGTAACGAGGGAGGATTAATTAACAATCTTGTGGTGTGAGATCCTTTGGGAAAGAATGACCATAATATGATGGAATTCTTCATTAAGATGGAGCCAGGAGGGGGTCATGAGAAGGCCTTGGCGGGTAAGATTAAGGAGAATCCCAAGGTGTTCTACAAATATGTGAAGAGTAAAAGGATGAGAAGAGAAGGGATAGGACCTATAAAAGGTGAAGAGGGAAAAGTCTGTGTGGAACTGGAAGAAATGGCAGAGGTGCTTAATGAGTACTTTGCCTCAGTATTCACGGTGGAAAGTGATCTGGGAGGTTGTACTACAGGTTTGTGGTGGACTGAAAAGATTGAGTATGTGGACGTTAAGAAAGAGGATGTGTTGGAGCTTTTAAATTCTATCAAGATAGACAAGTCGCCGGGACCAGATGGGATGTACTCCAGGTTACTGTGGGAGGTGAGGGAAGTGATTGCAGAGCCCCTGGCGATGATCTTTGCATCGTCAATGGAGACGGGAGAGATTCTGGAGGATTGGAGGATTGCAGATGTGGTTCCTATTTTCAAGAAAGGGAACAGGGATAGCCCAGGAAATTACCGACCGGTGAGTCTGACCTCAGTGGTTGGTAAGTTGATGGAGAGGATTCTGAGGGACAAGATTTATGAGCATTTAGAGAAGTTTAGAATGATCAGGAATAGTCAGCACGGCTTTGTCAAGCGCAGGTCGTGCCTTACGAGCCTAGTTGAGTTCTTTGAAAATGTGACTGAACACATTGACGAAGGAAGAGTGGTAGATGTGGTTTACCTGGACTTCAGCAAGGCGTTTGATAAGGTCCCCCATGCAAGACTTCTTGAGAAGGTGAGAGGGCATGGGATCCAAAGGCCTTTGGCCTTGTGGATCCAGAACTGGCTTGCCTGCAGAAGGCAGAGAGTGGTTGTGGATGGGTCTTTTTCTGCATGGAGGTCAGTCACCAGTGGAGTGCCCCAGGGATCTGTTCTAGGACCCTTGCTGTTTGTCATTTTCATAAATGACCTGGATGAGGAAGTGGAGGGATGGGTTAGTAAGTTCGCCGACGATACAAAGATTGGTGATGTTGTGGATGGTCTGGAGGGATGTCAGAAGTTGCAGCGGGACATAAATAGGATGCAGGACTGGGTGGAGAAGTGGCAGATGGACTTCAACGCAGATAAATGTGTAGTGATCCATTTTGGCAGGACCAACGGGATGCAGGAGTACAATATCAAGGGTAGGAGTCTTAGCAGTGTTGAGGAGGAGAAGGATCTTGGGGTCCGGGTCCACAGGACTCTTAAATCGGCCTCGCAGGTGGAGGATGTGGTCAAGAAGGCGTATGGTGTACTGACCTTCATTAATCGAGGGATTGAGTTTAGGAGTCGGGAGGTAATGCTGCAACTTTATAAGACCCTTGTCAGACCCCACTTGGAGTACTGTGCGCAGTTCTGGTCGCCTCACTACAGGAAGGATGTGGAAGCTATTGAGAGGGTGCAGAGGAGGTTTACAAGGATGTTGCCTGGATTGGGAGGCATGCCTTATGAAGATAGGTTGAGGGAGCTGGGACTCTTCTCCCTGGAGAGACGAAGGTTGAGAGGCAACCTGATAGAGGTTTATAAAATGTTGAGAGGTATAGATAGGGTGGATTCTCGGAGGCTATTTCCCTGGGCTGAAATGGTTGCTACGAGAGGACACAGGTTTAAGGTGCTGGGGAGCAGGTACAGAGGAGATGTTAGGGGAAAGTTTTTCACTCAGAGGGTGGTGAGTGAGTGGAATCGGCTGCCGTCGGTGGTGGTAGAGGCGAACTCGCTGGGGTCTTTTAAAAGACTTCTGGATGAGTATATGGGATTTAATGGCAATGGGAGTTACAGATAGTTCTATGGCCTGGTAGGTATAGATGTGATCGGCACAACTTGTGGGCCGAAGGGCCTGTTTGTGCTGTAGTGTTCTATGTTCTATAGAGAGTGTCACAGTTAAGGCTGAGACTAGGTCCTGAACCTGAGGAAAGCTAACTTTGATATGAGACATGCATTGGCTAGGATAAGCTGGCAGAGGATACTTAAGAGGTTGACAGTGGATAGGCAATGGCAGAGATTTAAAGAACACATGGATGAACTTCAATAAGTGTACATCGCTGTCTGGTGTAAGAGTGAAACAGAGAAGGTGGCTTATCCATGGCTAACAGGGGAAATCAGGAAAACCAGAGGCCTGAAAAAGTAGCAAACCTGAGGACTGGGAGAAATTTAAAATCCAGCAAAGGGTTTAATTTGGAAAAGAAAATACAAAAGTAGTCTTACTGGAAACAAAAACTGAGTGCAAAAGCTTCTGTAGATATGTGAAGAGAAAAGGGCTGGGTGAAGACAAATGTAGGTCCCTTACAGTTAGGATCAGGTGAATTCGTAATCATCAACAAAGAGAGGCTTGCTGAACAAATACCCTGGACCTGTCCTCACGGAGGAGGACACAGACTGCAACTCACTTTCTCTCTCCACAAATAGAAACATAGAGGATAGGAGCAGGAGAAGGCCATTCAGCCCCTCGAGTCTGCCCCACCATTCATTACAATCATGGCTGATCATCCAACTCAACAGCCTAATCCTGCTTTCTCCCCATAACCTTTCACCGCATTCACCCCGAGTGTTATATTCAGCCGCTTTTTGAAATCACACAATATTTAGGCATCAACTACTTCCTGTGGTAATGAATTTCATACATTCACCACTCTCTGGGTGAAGAAATGTCTCTTCAACTCCATCCTAAACCATCTATCCTGGATCCTCAGACTGTGACCCCTGGTTCTGGAGTCTCCCAACATCAGGAACATCCTCCCTGTATCTACCCTGTCTAACCACAGAGGTTTACAGCAGGGAAACAGGCCCTTCGGCGCAACTTGTCCGTACCACCCATTTATTTAAACCCCGAAACTAATCCCAGTTGCCCGCTTTAGGATCATATCCCTCCATACCCATCGTACCCATGTAACTGTCTAAATGCTTTTTAAAAGATAAAATTGTACCCATCTCTACTACTGCCTCTGGCAGCTCGTTCCAGACACTCACCACCCTCTCGGTGAAAAAATTGCCCCTCTGGACACTTTTGTATCTCTTTCCTCTCACCTTAAACCTCTGCCCTCTAGTTTTAGACTCCCCTACCTTTGGGGAAAAGATATTGACTATCTCGCTGATCTGTGCCCCTCATTATTTTATAGACCTCTATAAGATCACCCCTCAGCCTCCTACGCTCCAGAGAAAAAAGTCCCAGTCTATCCAGCCTCTCCTTATAACTCAATCCATCAAGTCCTGGTAGCATCCTAGTAAATCTTTTCTGCACTCTTTCTAGTTTAATAATATCCTTTCTATAATAGGGTGACCAGAACTGTACACAGTATTCCAAGTGTGGCCTTACCAATGTCTTGTACAACTTCAACAAGACGTCCCAACTCCTGTATTCAATGTTCTGACTGATGAAACCAAGCATGCCGAATGCCTTCTTCACCACTCTGTCCACCTGTGACTCCACTTTCAAGGAGCTATGAACCTGTACCCCGAGATCTCTTTGTTCTGTAACTCTCCCCAACACCCTACCATTAACTGAGTAAGTCCTGCCCTGGTTCAATCGGCCAAAATGCATCACCTCACATTTATCTAAATTAAACTCCATCTGCCATTTGTCAGCCCACTGGCCCAATTGATCAAGATCCCGTTACAATTGGAGATAACTTTCTTCACTGTCCACTATGTCACCAATCTTGGTGTCATCTGCAAACTTACTAACCCTGCCTCCGATATTCTCATCCAAATCATTAATTAATCATAAATTCTATTCAAATTTTATAAATCTCTATGAGAGACCTTCCCTCGTTCCTCTGAACTCCAGTGAAAACAATTCTAACTGATTCAATTTCTCCTCATACGCCAGTCCCACCATCCCCAGAACGAGATACTGCCAGGCCTACTGAGATTTTCCCTCAATTTCTGATTTTCTTCAGTTAATGTTTGATTTGCATACCCAATGCTACATTTTCCTCTGAATATCGCGAGGGCTTCTCACTGTGTGGTGATTATTGGGGTACATCCCCCATCAGCTTTGTAATGTGTTTCCAGCCTCTGCTGTCCAGCTCTGCTGATTGGTGTCTTTGTCCCGGATTGTGTTATTCCACAGGTTCACCCCCTCAGCCTCCAACAGCAGCTCGGATTCATGAGCAACCCCGGATACACACAGGTACCTTTCCATTGTGACTCTCTGTGATCTCTTTAGGCTGTGAGGCCTCACTTAACAATTGACTGACATGATTTCTCGTGACAGATCCGTATCAGCTCTTGGGACCGACAACTAGCCGCTTGGCTAACCCAGGTGGGTAGAAGGACAGATGTATAATAGTTATTCACTTCGACAGCACACTAACGCACAATCACACGGTGACACAGTGGGTTAGCACTGCTGCCTCACAGCGCCAGGGACCCGGGTTCGATTCCTGGGGGGCATGGTGACACAGTGGGTTAGCACTGCTGTCTCACAGTGCCAGGGACCCGGGTTCGATTCCCGGGGGCACGGTGACACAGTGGGTTAGCACTGCTGTCTCACAGTGCCAGGGACCCGGGTTCGATTCTCGGGGGCACGGTGACACAGTGGGTTAACACTGCTGCCTCACAGCGCCAGGGACCCGGGTTCGATTCCCGGGGGCACGGTGACACAGTGGGTTAGCACTGCTGTCTCACAGCGCCAGGGACCCGGGTTCGATTCCCGGGGGCATGGTGACACAGTGGGTTAGCACTGCTGTCTCACAGCGCCAGGGACCCGGGTAGATTCCCGGGGGCACAGGGATACTGTGGGTTAGCACTGCTGCCTCACAGCACCAGGGATCCGGTAGAATCCCGGGGGCACGGTAACACAGCGGTCAGCACTGCTGCCTCACAGCGCCAGGGACCCGGATTCAATTCCCGGGGGCACGGTGACACAGCGGGTTAGCACTGCTGTCTCACAGTGCCAGGGACCCGGGTTCGATTCCCGGGGGCACGGTGACACAGTGGGTTAGCACTGCTGTCTCACAGCGCCAGGGACCCGGGTTCGATTCCCGGGGGCACGGTGACACAGTGGGTTAGCACTGCTGCCTCATAGCGCCAGGGACCCGGGTTCGATTCCCGGGGGCACGGTGACACAGTGGGTTAACACTGCTGCCTCACAGCGCCAGGGACCCGGGTTCGATTCCCGGGGGCACGGTGACACAGTGGGTTAGCACTGCTGCCTCATAGCGCCAGGGACCCGGGTTCGATTCCCGGGGGCACGGTGACACAGTGGGTTAGCACTGCTGTCTCACAGCGCCAGGGACCCGGGTTCGATTCCCGGGGGCACGGTGACACAGTGGGTTAGCACTGCTGCCTCATAGCGCCAGGGACCCGGGTTCGATTCCCGGGGGCACGGTGACACAGTGGGTTAACACTGCTGCCTCACAGCGCCAGGGACCCGGGTTCGATTCCCGGGGGCACGGTGACACAGTGGGTTAGCACTGCTGCCTCATAGCGCCAGGGACCCGGGTTCGATTCCCGGGGCAAGGTGACACAGTGGGTTAACACTGCTGCCTCACAGCGCCAGGGACCCGGGTTCGATTCCCGGGGGCACGGTGACACAGTGGGTTAGCACTGCTGCCTCATAGCGCCAGGGACCCGGGTTCAATTCCCGGGGGCACGGTGACACAGTGGGTTAGCGCTGCTGTCTCACAGCGCCAGGGACCCGGGTTCGATTCCCGGGGGCACGGTGACACAGTGGGTTAGCACTGCTGTCTCACAGCGCCAGTGACCCGGGTTCGATTCCCAGGGGGCACGGTGACACAGTGGGTTAGCACTGCTGCCTCACTGCGCCAAGGACCCGGGTTTGATTCCCGGGGGCACGGTGACACAGTGGGTTAGCACTGCTGTCTCACAGCGCCAGGGACCCGGGTTCGATTCCTGGGGGCACAGTAACACAGTGGTTAGCACTGCTGCCTCACAGTGCCAGGGACCCGAGTTTGATTCCCGGGGGCACGGTGACACAGTGGGTTAGCACTGCTGTCTCACAGTACCAGGGACCCGGGTTCGATTCCTGGGGGCACAGTAACACAGTGGTTAGCACTGCTGCCTCACAGTGCCAGGGACCCGAGTTTGATTCCCAGGGGCACGGTGACACAGTGGGTTAGCACTGCTGTCTCACAGCGCCAGGGACCCGGGTAGATTCCCGGGGGCACAGTGATATTGTGGGTTAGCACTGCTGTCTCACAGCACCAGGGATCCGGTAGAATCCCGGGGGCACGGTAACACAGCGGTCAGCACTGCTGCCTCACAGCGCCAGGGACCCGGATTCAATTCCCGGGGGCACGGTGACACAGTGGGTTAGCACTGCTGTCTCACAGCGCCAGGGACCCGGGTTCGATTCTCGGGGGCACGGTGACACAGTGGGTTAGCACTGCTGTCTCACAGCGCCAGGGACCCGGGTTCGAGTCCCAGGGGCACGGTGACACAGTGGGTTAGCGCTGCTGTCTCACAGCGCCAGGGACCCGGGTTCGATTCCCAGGGGCACGGTGACACAGTGGGTTAGCACTGCTGTCTCACAGAGCCAGGGACCCGGGTTCGATTCCCAGGGGCACGGTGACACACTGGTTAGCGCTGCTGTCTCACAGCGCCAGGGACCCGGGTTCGATTCCCGGGGGCGCATGAACACAGTGGTTAGCACTGCTGTCTCACAGCGCCAGGGACCCGGGTTCAATTCCCGGGGGCACGGTGACACAGTGGATTAGCACTGCTGCCTCACAGCGCCAGGGACCCGGGTTCGATTCTCGGGGGCACGGTGACACAGTGGGTTAGCACTGCTGTCTCACAGCGCCAGGGACCCGGGTTCGATTCCCGGGGGCACGGTGACACAGCGGGTTAGCACTGCTGTCTCACAGTGCCAGGGACCCGGGTTCGATTCCCGGGGGCACGGTGACACAGTGGGTTAGCACTGCTGTCTCACAGCGCCAGGGACCCGGGTTCGATTCCCGGGGGCACGGTGACACAGTGGGTTAGCACTGCTGCCTCATAGCGCCAGGGACCCGGGTTCGATTCCCGGGGGCACGGTGACACAGTGGGTTAACACTGCTGCCTCACAGCGCCAGGGACCCGGGTTCGATTCCCGGGGGCACGGTGACACAGCGGGTTAGCACTGCTGCCTCATAGCGCCAGGGACCCGGGTTCAATTCCCGGGGGCACGGTGACACAGTGGGTTAGCGCTGCTGTCTCACAGCGCCAGGGACCCGGGTTCGATTCCCGGGGGCACGGTGACACAGTGGGTTAGCACTGCTGTCTCACAGCGCCAGGGACCCGGATTCAATTCCCGGGGGCACGGTGACACAGTGGGTTAGCACTGCTGTCTCACAGTGCCAGGGACCCGGGTTCGATTCCCGGGGGCACGGTGACACAGTGGGTTAGCACTGCTGCCTCATAGCGCCAGGGACCCGGGTTCAATTCCCGGGGGCACAGTGACACAGTGGGTTAGCACTGCTGTCTCACAGCGCCAGGGACCCGGGTTCGATTCCCGGGGGCACGGTGACACAGTGGGTTAGCACTGCTGTCTCACAGCGCCAGGGACCCGGATTCAATTCCCGGGGGCACGGTGACACAGTGGGTTAGCACTGCTGTCTCACAGCGCCAGGGACCCGGGTTCGATTACCCGGCAGCACGGTGACACAGTGGGTTAGCGCTGCTGTCTCACAGCGCCAGGGACCCGGGTTCGATTCCCGGGGGCACGGTGACACAGTGGGTTAGCACTGCTGTCTCACAGTGCCAGGGACCCGGGTTCGATTCTCGGGGGCACGGTTACACAGTTGGTTCACACTGCTGTCTCACAGTGCCAGGGACCCGGGTTCGATTCCCGGGGGCACGGTGACACAGTGGGTTAACACTGCTGTCTCACAGCGCCAGGGACCCGGGTTCGATTCCCGGGGGCACGGTGACACAGTGGGTTAGCACTGCTGTCTCACAGCGCCAGGGACCCGGGTTCGATTCCTGGGGGGCACGGTGGCACAGTGGGTTAGCACTGCTGTCTCACAGCGCCAGGGACCCGGGTTCGATTCCCGGGGGCACGGTGACACAGTGGGTTAGCACTGCTGTCTCACAGTGCCAGGGACCCGGGTTCGATTCTCGGGGGCACGGTTACACAGTTGGTTCACACTGCTGTCTCACAGTGCCAGGGACCCGGGTTCGATTCCCGAGGGCACGGTGACACAGTGGGTTAACACTGCTGTCTCACAGTGCCAGGGACCCGGGTTCGATTCCCGGGGGCACGGTGACACAGTGGGTTAGCACTGCTGTCTCACAGCGCCAGGGACCCGGGTTCGATTCCCGGGGGCACGGTGACACAGTGGGTTAGCACTGCTGTCTCACAGCGCCAGGGACCCGGGTTCGATTCCCGAGGGCACGGTGACACAGTGGGTTAACACTGCTGTCTCACAGCGCCAGGGACCCGGGTTCGATTCCCAGGGGCACGGTGACACAGTGGGTTAGCACTGCTGTCTCACAGCGCCAGGGACCCGGATTCAATTCCCGGGGGCACGGTGACACAGTGGGTTAGCACTGCTGTCTCACAGCGCCAGGAACCCGGGTTCGATTCCCAGCAGCACGGTGACACAGTGGGTTAGCACTGCTGTCTCACAGTACCAGGGACCCGGGTTCGATTCCTGGGGGCACGGTGACACAGTGGTTAGCACTGCTGCCTCACAGTGCCAGGGACCCGAGTTTGATTCCCAGGGGCACGGTGACACAGTGGGTTAGCACTGCTGTCTCACAGTGCCAGGGACCCGGGTTCGATTCCCGGGGGCACGGTGACACAGTGGGTTAACACTGCTGTCTCACAGCGCCAGGGACCCGGGTTCGATTCCCTGGGGCACGGTGACACAGTGGGTTAGCACTGCTGCCTCACAGCGCCAGGGACCCGGGTTCGATTCCCGGGGGCACATGAACACAGTGGTTAGCTCTGCTGCCTCACAGCGCCAGGGACCCGGGTTCGATTCCCGGGGGGCACGGTGACACAGTGGGTTAGCGCTGCTGTCTCACAGCGCCAGGGACCCAGGTTCGATTCCCGGGGGCACGGTGACACAATGGGTTAGCGCTGCTGTCTCACAGCGCCAGGGACCCGGGTTCGATTCCCGGGGGGCACGGTGACACAGTGGGTTAGCACTGCTGCCTCACAGCGCCAGGGACCCGGGTTCGATTCCCGGGAGCCCGGTGACACAGTGGGTTAGCACTGCTGTCTCACAGCGCCAGGGACCCGTGTAGATTCCCGGGGGCACAGTGATACTGTGGGTTAGCACTGCTGTCTCACAGCGCCAGGGACCCGTGTAGATTCCCGGGGGCACAGTGATACTGTGGGTTAGCACTGCTGCCTCACAGCACCAGGGATCCGGTAGATTCCCGGGGGCATGGTAACACAGTGGTCAGCACTGCTGTCTCACAGCGCCAGGGACCCGGATTCAATTCCCGGGGGCACGGTGACACAGCGGGTTAGCACTGCTGTCTCACAGTGCCAGGGACCCGGGTTCGATTCCCGGGGGCACGGTGACACAGTGGGTTAGCACTGCTGCCTCACAGCGCCAGGGACCCGGATTCAATTCCCGGGGGCACGGTGACACAGCGGGTTAGCACTGCTGTCTCACAGTGCCAGGGACCCGGGTTCGATTCCCGGGGGCACGGTGACACAGCGGGTTAGCGCTGCTGTCTCACAGCGCCAGGGACCCGGGTTCGATTCCCGGAGGCGCATGAACACAGTGGGTTAGCACTGCTGCCTCACAGCGCCAGGGACCCGGGTTCGATTCCCGGGGGGCACATGAACACAGTGGTTAGCACTGCTGCCTCACAGCGCCAGGGACCCGGGTTCGATTCTCGGGGGCACGGTGACACAGTGGGTTAGCACTGCTGTCTCACAGTGCCAGGGACCCGGGTTCGATTCCCGGGGGCACGGTGACACAGTTGGTTCACACTGCTGTCTCACAGTGCCAGGGACCCGGGTTCGATTCCCGGGGGCACGGTGACACAGCGGGTTAGCACTGCTGTCTCACAGTGCCAGGGACCCGGGTTCGATTCCCGGGGGGCACGGTGACACAGTGGGTTAGCGCTGCTGTCTCACAGCGCCAGGGACCCAGGTTCGATTCCCGGGGGAATGGTGACACAGTGGGTTAGCGCTGCTGTCTCACAGCGCCGGGGACCCGGGTTCGATTCCCGGGGGGCACGGTGACACAGTGGGTTAGCACTGCTGCCTCACAGCGCCAGGGACCCGGGTTCGATTCCCGGGAGCCCGGTGACACAGTGGGTTAGCACTGCTGTCTCACAGCGCCAGGGACCCGGGTAGATTCCCGGGGGCACAGTGATACTGTGGGTTAGCACTGCTGCCTCACAGCACCAGGGATCCGGTAGAATCCCGGGGGCACGGTAACACAGCGGTCAGCACTGCTGCCTCACAGCGCCAGGGACCCGGATTCAATTCCCGGGGGCACGGTGACACAGTGGGTTAGCACTGCTGTCTCACAGTGCCAGGGACCCGGGTTCGATTCCCGGGGGCACGGTGACACAGCGGGTTAGCACTGCTGTCTCACAGTGCCAGGGACCCGGGTTCGATTCCCGGGGGCACGGTGACACAGTGGGTTAGCACTGCTGTCTCACAGCGCCAGGGACCCGGGTTCGATTCCCGGGGACACGGTGACACAGTGGGTTAGCACTGCTGCCTCATAGCGCCAGGGACCCGGGTTCGATTCCCGGGGGCACGGTGACACAGTGGGTTAGCACTGCTGCCTCATAGCGCCAGGGACCCGGGTTCAATTCCCGGGGGCACGGTGACACAGTGGGTTAGCGCTGCTGTCTCACAGCGCCAGGGACCCGGGTTCGATTCCCGGGGGCACGGTGACACAGTGGGTTAGCACTGCTGTCTCACAGCGCCAGGGACCCGGATTCAATTCCCGGGGGCACGGTGACACAGTGGGTTAGCACTGCTGTCTCACAGTGCCAGGGACCCGGGTTCGATTCCCGGGGGCACGGTGACACAGTGGGTTAGCACTGCTGTCTCACAGCGCCAGGGACCCGGGTTCGATTACCCGGCAGCACGGTGACACAGTGGGTTAGCACTGCTGCATCACAGCGCCAGGGACCCGGGTTCGATTCCCGGGGGCACGGAGACACAGTGGGTTAGCGCTGCTGTCTCACAGCGCCAGGGACCCGGGTTCGATTCCCGGGGGCACGGTGACACAGTGGGTTAGCGCTGCTGTCTCACAGCGCCAGGGACCCGGGTTCGATTCCCGGGGGCACGGTGACACAGTGGGTTAGCGCTGCTGTCTCACAGTGCCAGGGACCCGGGTTCGATTCTCGGGGGCACGGTTACACAGTTGGTTCACACTGCTGTCTCACAGTGCCAGGGACCCGGGTTCGATTCCCGAGGGCACGGTGACACAGCGGGTTAGCACTGCTGTCTCACAGTGCCAGGGACCCGGGTTCGATTCCCGGAGGCACGGTGACACAGTGGGTTAGCACTGCTGTCTCACAGCGCCAGGGACCCGGGTTCGATTCCCGGGGGCACGGTGACACACTGGGTTAGCACTGCTGCCTCACAGCGCCAGGGACCCGGGTTCAATTCCCGGGGGCACGGTGACACAGTGGGTTAGCGCTGCTGTCTCACAGCGCCAGGGACCCGGGTTCGATTCCCGGGGACACGGTGACACAGTGGGTTAGCACTGCTGTCTCACAGTGCCAGGGACCCGGGTTCGATTCCCAGCAGCACGGTGACACAGTGGGTTAGCACTGCTGTCTCACAGTACCAGGGACCCGGGTTCGATTCCTGGGGGCACGGTGACACAGTGGTTAGCACTGCTGCCTCACAGTGCCAGGGACCCGGGTTCGATTCCCGGGGGCACGGTGACACAGTGGGTTAGCACTGCTGTCTCACAGCGCCAGGGACCCGGGTTCGATTCCCTGGGGCACGGTGACACAGTGGGTTAGCACTGCTGCCTCACAGCGCCAGGGACCCGGGTTCGATTCCCGGGGGCACGGTGACACAGTGGGTTAGCACTGCTGCCTCACAGCGCCAGGGACCCGGGTTCGATTCCCGGGGGCACGGTGACACAGTGGGTTAGCACTGCTGCCTCACAGCGCCAGGGACCCGGGTTCGATTCCCGGGGGGCACGGTGACACAGTGGGTTAGCACTGCTGTCTCACAGCGCCAGGGACCCGGGTTCGATTCTCGGGGGCACGGTTACACAGTTGGTTCATACTGCTGTCTCACAGCGCCAGGGACCCGGGTTCGATTCCCGGGGGCACGGTGACACAGCGGGTTAGCACTGCTGTCTCACAGTGCCAGGGACCCGGGTTCGATTCCCGGGGGCACGGTGACACAGTGGGTTAGCACTGCTGTCTCACAGCGCCAGGGACCCGGGTTCGATTCTCGGGGGCACGGTTACACAGTTGGTTCATACTGCTGTCTCACAGCGCCAGGGACCCGGGTTCGATTCCCGGGGGCACGGTGACACAGCGGGTTAGCACTGCTGTCTCACAGCGCCAGGGACCCGGGTTCAATTCCCGGGGACACGGTGACACAGCGGGTTAGCACTGCTGTCTCACAGTGCCAGGGACCCGGGTTCGATTCCCGGGGGGCACGGTGACACAGTGGGTTAGCACTGCTGTCTCACAGCGCCAGGGACCCGGGTTCGATTCTCGGGGGCACGGTTACACAGTTGGTTCATACTGCTGTCTCACAGCGCCAGGGACCCGGGTTCGATTCCCGGGGGCACGGTGACACAGCGGGTTAGCACTGCTGTCTCACAGCGCCAGGGACCCGGGTTCGATTCCCGGGGACACGGTGACACAGCGGGTTAGCACTGCTGTCTCACAGTGCCAGGGACCCGGGTTCGATTCCCGGGGGCACGGTGACACAGTGGGTTAGCACTGCTGCCTCATAGCGCCAGGGACCCGGGTTCAATTCCCGGGGGCACGGTGACACGGTGGGTTAGCGCTGCTGTCTCACAGCGCCAGGGACCCGGGTTCAATTCCCGGGGGCACGGTGACACAGTGGTTAGCACTGCTGTCTCACAGTGCCAGGGACCCGGGTTCGATTCCCAGCGTAGGTCACTATCTGTTTGGAGACTGAACATTCTCCCCGTGTCTGCGTGGGTTTCCCCCGGGTGCTCCGGTTTCCTCTCACAGTCCGAAAGGAGTGTAGCTTAGGTGGATTGACTGTGCTAAATTGCCTCTTCATGTCCAAAGATGTGCAGGTTGGGGGGATTGTTCGGGCTAATGTGTGGGGTTACAGGGATTCTGGGAGAGAAAGCCTGGGTCATGTGCTCTTTTGGAATGTTCATGCAGACTTGATGGGCTGAATGGCCTCCTCCTGTACTGTTGGGATTCGCTGATACACAATAACACCCAAACAATCTCATACACTCACCCTCACACTCACCCCCCACACACTCCCTCACACTCACCCTCACCCTCACCCCCTCACACTCACCCCCTCACACTCACCCCCTCACTCACCTCCTCACACTCACCCCCTCACACTCACCCTCACACTCACCCCCTCACACTCACCCCCTCACTCACCCCCTCACACTCACCCCCTCACACTCACCCCCTCACACTCACCCCCTCACACTCACCCCCTCACACTCACCCCCTCACACTCACCCCCTCACACTCAGCCCCTCACACTCACCCCCTCACACTCACCCTCACACTCACCCTCACCCTCACCCTCACCCCCTCACACTCACCCTAACACTCACCCTCACCCTCACCCTCACCCCCTCACACTCACCCGCTCACACTCACCCCCTCACACTCAGCCCCTCACACTCACCCCCTCACACTCACCCCCTCACACTCACCCTCACACTCACACTCACCCCCTCACACTCACCCCCTCACACTCACCCTCACACTCACCCTCACCCTCACACTCACCCCCTCACACTCACCCCCTCACACTCACCCCCTCACACTCACCTCCTCACACTCACCCTCACACTCACCCTCACACTCAACCTCATGCTCGCACTCACGCTTACCCTCATGCACACCCTCATGCTCACACTCGCCCTCATCCTCATCCACACTGAGGGACTCATCCTCACACAGCCTCAGTCACTAAGATACTCTTGCCTCCAACCCAATCCTTCCTCCACCTCACTGCGTCCCCCAACTCCTCACAGTCTCACCGCTGGTCAGTCCTGTTGATAGTTTGTGGATTGTCTGTTGAGAGTCTCTGTGAGAAATTCCTGCATCAGGAACATCCTTCTGGAATTCTGCTTCCCAATTCCAGATCCTTTACATCACACCTCTCTCTCTCTCTGGGATCTCACTGTGTCTCTCTGGGATCTCACTGTTTCTCTCTCTGGGATCTCACTGCCTCTCTCTCTGGGATCTCACTGCCTCTCTCTCTGGGATCTCACTGTTTTTCTCTCTCTGGGATCTCACTGTCTCTCTCTGGGATCTCACTCTGGTTTTCTGAATCCCACTCTGGATCTCACTCTGGTTCTATGGATCTCACTCTGGTTCTCTGGATTTCACTCTGGTTCTCACTCCAGATCTCACTCTGGTGCTCTGGACCTCTCTCTCTGGTTCTTTGGGCCTCTCTCTGGATCTCACACTGGATCTCACTCTGAATCTCTGGATCTCACTCTGATTCTCTGGACCTCAATCTGGATCTCTGGCTCTTGCTCTGGTTCTCTGAATCTCACTCTGGTTCTCACTCTGGTGCTCCTGATCTTTCTCGCCCTCTCTGTCTCTCTCCCTCTCTCTCTGGCTGTCTGAATCTCACTCTGGTTCTCTGTATCTCACTTTGCATCTCATGCTGGATCTCACCCGGGTGCTCTGGATCCCTCTCTGGTTCTTACTCTGGTGCTCTGGATCTCTTTCTGGTGCTCAGGTTCTCACTCTGGACCTCACTCTGGATCTCTCCCTGGTTCTCTGGATCTCTCCCTGGTTCTCTGGATCTCTCCCTGGTTCTTGGGATCTCGCTCTGGTTCCCTGGATCTCACTCTGGTTCTCTGAATCTCACTCTGGTTCTCTGAATCACCCTGGATCTCACTCTGGATCTCTAGATCTCACTCTGGTTCTCTGGACCTCTCCCTGGTTCTCTGGATCTCTCTCTGTTCTCTAGATCTCACTCAGGAAGCCTGGATCTCACTCTGGTTCTCTGGATCTCATTCTGGTTCTCTGGATTTCACTCTAGTTCTCTGGATCTTTCTCTGGTTCTCTCTCTGGTTCTCTGGATCTCACTCAGGAACTCTGGATCTCACTCTGGATCTCTGGATTTCACTTGGATCTCTCTCTGGTTCTCTGGATCTCTCTCTGGTTCTCTGGATCTCTCTCTGGTTCTCTGGATCTCAATCAGGAACTCTGGATCTCACTCTGGATCTCTGGATTTCACTTGGATCTCTCTCTGGTTCTCTGGATCTCTCTCTGGTTCTCTGGATCTCTCTCTGGTTCTCTGGATCTCAATCAGGAACTCTGGATCTCACTCTGGTTCTCTGGATCTCTCTGCAGGCAGTGGACAGATTCAGTTGTGGCAGTTCTTGCTGGAGCTTCTCGCGGACAGCACGAACTCGGGCTGCATCACCTGGGAGGGAACGAATGGGGAGTTTAAGATGACGGACCCAGATGAGGTGGCTCGCCGTTGGGGTGAGAGAAAGAGCAAGCCCAATATGAATTACGACAAGCTGAGCCGGGCTCTGCGTTACTATTACGACAAGAACATTATGACCAAGGTCCATGGCAAACGCTATGCCTACAAGTTCGACTTCCAAGGCATTGCCCAGGCTCATCAACCACATCCGACTGAGTCCACCGTCTACAAGTACACGACAGAGCTGCCCTACATGCCAACTTATCACACGCACCAACAGAAGGTGAACTTTGTGCAGGCTCCGGCTTCACCCATCCCCCTGTCTTCAGCTAGCTTCTTTGGGGCAACTAATCCCTATTGGAGCTCAGCACCCACCCCCATGTATCCCAGTCCCAATGCCCCCCGTCACCCAGGTACCCATGTGCCCTCCCACCTTGGACCCTACTACTGACAGCATTAAGCCACAAGGGGCCTGGGCGTGCCATTGCTGACTTTCCCTCTCCAATGAGATGTTTGTTACCTGGAGCACCCATCAACCCCACAACCCCCACCCGAAGAAAGTAGCGAGACTGTTGTCCGGACATGAGGTGTAAATGAGAGACACTGTGGCAATACCACTGGAGATGGACGACACTGAAGGTGCAAATCCACCCTCAGGGATTTGGTGGCCATCACAGATTTTGACTTTATATCTTCTTTTGCTTTGAACCGGCTGTTCAGGAGCGGTTCCTCTCTTGGTCCTGCTTTATCTAAACTGGCAGGAAAGCGATATGCAAAGGTAAGGGACAGGAACCTCCAATGACAGCTGACTTGCCTCTTGGCCAAGGTGGTGAGGAGGCAGGAAGCGCGCTCTGTATTCTTTCTATGCACCACAAATATTGTAGCACAGACTCTGCAAACAGTTTGATAGCGATTTGTTCTAATTGTATAGTTTTCAGTTGAATTTAATATTAAAGGAAGGCTCGAGACGGGATTAAATTCTAGTTGGCATTGTCAGTCCAATACTGGCCAATCAGGTGGAGGTATCATCTTGTATCGATTCTGATGCTTCCTTCACCTGAACCACATCAGCACCACCCCCCCCCCCCCAACTGAATCCCCAACCCACCCCCCCCAACTGAATCCCCAACCCACCCCCCCACTGAATCCCCAACCCCCCGCCCCACTGAATCCCCAACCACCCCCCCCCACTGAGTCCCCAACCCCCCCCCGACTGAATCACCAACCCCCCCCCACTGAGTCCCCAACCCTCCCCCCCACTGAATCCCCAACCCCCCCCCCACTGAGTCCCCAACCACCCCCCCACTGAATCCCCAACCCCCCCCCACTGAGTCCCCAACCCCCCCCCCACTGAATCCCCAACCCCCCCCCACTGAATCCCCACCCCCCCCCAACTGAGTCCCCAACCACCCCCCCCTGAATCCCCAACCCCCCCCCACTGAATCCCCAACCCCCCCCCCCACTGAATCCCCAACCCCCCCCCACTGAATCCCCAAGCCCCACCCCACTGAATCCCCAACCCCCACCCCACTGAATCCCCAACCCCCCCCAACTGAGTCCCAACCCCCCCCCAACTGAGTCCCAACCCCCCCCCACTGAATCCCCACCCCCCCCCACTCAATCCCCAGCTCCCGCCCCACACTGAATCCCCAACCCCCCCACTCAATCCCCCAGCCCCCCCAATGAATCCCCAACACCCCCCCCACTGAATCCCAACCCCCACCACTCAATCCCCAACCTCCCCCCAACTGAATCCCAACCCCCCCCCACTCAATCCCCCAGCTCCCCCCAATGAATCCCCAAACCCCCTCCACTGAATCCCCAATACCCCCCCCCACTGAATCCCCAACACCCCCCCCCCACTGAATCCCCAAACCACCCCCCCATCCCCAAGCTACATTGTAGTGTACATGGGGGTGTGGGAGGGGGAATAGGGGGAGAGTCAGTGATAGGGGAGAGTGTACATGGGGGTGTGGGAGGGGGAATGGGGGGAGAGTCAGTGATAGGGGAGAGTGTACATGGGGGTGTGGGAGGGGGAATGGGGGGAGAGTCAGTGATAGGGGAGAGTGTACATGGGGGTGGTGGGAGGGGGGAATGGGGGGAGAGTCAGTGATGGGGAGAGTGTACATGGGGGTGTGGGAGGGGGAATGGGGGGAGAGTCAGTGATAGGGGAGAGTGTACATGGGGGTGTGGGAGGGGGAATGGGGGGAGAGTCAGTGATAGGGAGAGTGTACATGGGGGTGTGGGGGGGGAATGGGGGGAGAGGTCAGTGATAAGGGGAGAGTGTACATGGGGTGTGGGAGGGGGAATTGGGGGAGAGTCAGTGATAGGGGAGTGTACATGGGGGGTGTGGGGGGGGGGAATGGGGGGAGAGTCAGTGATAGGGAGAGTGTACATGGGGGTGTGGGAGGGGGAATGGGGGGAGAGTCAGTGATAGGGGAGAGTGTACATGGGGGTGTGGGAGGGGGAATGGGGGGAGAGTCAGTGATAGGGGAGAGTGTACATGGGGGTGTGGGAGGGGGATGGGGGGAGAGTCAGTGATAGGGGAGAGTGTACATGGGGGTGTGGGGGGGAATGGGGGGGAGAGTCAGTGATAGGGGAGAGTGTACATGGGGGTGTGGGAGGGGGAATGGGGGGAGAGTCAGTGATAGGGGAGATGTACATGGGGGTGTGGGGGGGGGAATGGGGGGAGAGTCAGTGATAGGGGAGAGTGTACATGGGGGTGTGGGAGGGGGAATGGGGGGGAGAGTCAGTGATAGGGGAGAGGTGTACATGGGGGTGTGGGAGGGGAATGGGGGGGAGAGTCAGTGATAGGGGAGAGTGTACATGGGGGTGTGGGGGGGGAATGGGGGAGAGTCAGTGATAGGGAGAGTGTACATGGGGGTGTGGGAGGGGGAATGGGGGTAGAGTCAGTGATAGGGGAGAGTGTACATGGGGGTGGGGGAGGGGGAATGGGGGGAGAGTCAGTGATAGGGGAGAGTGTACATGGGGGTGTGGGAGGGGGAATGGGGGAGAGTCAGTGATAGGGGAGAGTGTACATGGGGGTGTGGGGGGGGAATGGGGGGAGAGTCAGTGATAGGGGAGAGTGTACTGGGGGTGTGGGAGGGGAATGGGGGGAGAGTCAGGATAGGGGAGAGTGTACATGGGGGTGTGGGAGGGGGAATGGGGGAGAGTCAGTGATAGGGGAGAGTGTACATGGGGGTGTGGGGAGGGGAATGGGGGGAGAGTCAGTGATAGGGGAGAGTGTACATGGGGGTGTGGGAGGGGGACTGGGGGGAGAGTCAGTGATAGGGGAGAGTGTACATGGGGGTGTGGGAGGGGGAAATGGGGGGAGAGTCAGTGATAGGGGAGAGTGTACATGGGGGTGTGGGAGGGGAATGGGGGGAGAGTCAGTGATAGGGGAGAGTGTACATGGGGGTGTGGGAGGGGGAATGGGGGGGAGAGTCAGTGATAGGGGAGAGTGTACATGGGGGTGTGGGAGGGGGAATGGGGGGGAGAGTCAGTGATAGGGGAGAGTGTACATGGGGGTGTGGGGAGAGGGAGTGGGGGGAGAGTCAGTGATAGGGGAGAGTGTACATGGGGGTGTGGGGGGGGGAATGGGGGGAGAGTCAGTGATAGGGGAGAGTGTACATGGGGGTGTGGGAGGGGGAATGGGGGGGAGAGTCAGTGATAGGGGAGAGTGTACATGGGGGTGTGGGAGGGGGAATGGGGGGAGAGTCAGTGATAGGGGAGAGTGTACATGGGGGTGTGGGAGGGGGAATGGGGGGAGAGTCAGTGATAGGGGAGAGTGTACATGGGGGTGTGGGAGGGGGAATGGGGGGGAGAGTCAGTGATAGGGGAGAGTGTACATGGGGGTGTGGGAGGGGGAATGGGGGAACAGTCAGTGATAGGGGAGAGTGTACATGGGGGTGTGGGAGGGGGAGTGGGGGGAGAGTCAGTGATAGGGGAGAGTGGAGATAAGTCTGAGTGAAAGTTCCTCTCTCTCTCCGTCTCTGTTTCCAATGTGGAGATGCCGGTGTTGGACTGGGGTACAAACAGAATGAAATGTCACCGCACCAGCTTCAAGTCCAACAGGTTTATTTGTAGCAAATGCCACCTCTAATGCCATGGACAAGGTTGCTGGCTGCTTTGTGGGAATGGAATCCTATTCCTCCCCCCCCCTTTACGCCTCTCTCTCTCTGATCTCCGTTCCTGCTCACCTTGATGGAAGTGGCCTTGGCAAAATGGTTTGTAAATAATTTATCTGACGGCTTTAGGTGACATCTCTGTCAGGGATTTGTTTATCTTTTATGTATTCAACTCAATAAAGACACATATAGAGGAGACTGTGTGTAAATGTCAGCATTCTCACAAACCTTTGACCTGTATTTGCAGCCACCCCCATCACCCCATCTCCTTTGTAAGCAGACAGCTCCGAGACCCCAAGGTATATTCTGCAGTCAGCCCACACACCAAGCTTTGTTTGATTTTGGTATTAGTGCAAGCGTAAGATGAAGAATTTCCTTTCCAGTCCATCACAGGAATTGTAGTGGGAAGGGGGAAGAAGGGGCAATTGCAGAGGT
>NW_027649975.1:237500-266534 GCF_965287045.1 Carcharhinus amblyrhynchos
GGGAAACTCCAGGGGAGAAATGAAAGTCAATCTCCCGACCCCCCCACCCCATCACCCCAAACCAATGGAGTTCAAGTTCCACTGAAGACTCAGTGCAGAGCAAGGCCTGGGGCACAAACTCTCAGAGGGGGCTTTCCCCCAGATGTGAGAGTGACACAGAAAGTCAGTACGGGGGCGGGGGCAGTGTGGACTGGAGAAGAATCCTGACTAACTCTTGGCGGACAAGGTGTTGGATGCTGTATGGCGAAAGTGAGGCTCAGAACAACCTGAGAGACCAACGGATTGAAGAATCAGGAGCTCTGAATGGCCTTCCCCGATCCACTTCCAATCACTGTGACCTCAATCCGGAAACTAATCAGGATTGATATTGAAGAAGATAGCAACAAATCAATGCCTATCGGGAAAATGGGACAGATTGACAGACTGGAATCTGATCGAGGGGTTCGGGGTGGTTTATATATAGAATAACAGATACCCGGGAGTGAGTTACAGACTGGAATCTAATCGAGGGGTTTGGGGTGGTTTATATATAGAATAACAGATACCCGGTAGTGAGTTACAGACTGGAATCTAATCGAGGGGGTCGGGGTGGTTTATATATAGAATAACAGATACCCGGGAGTGAGTTACAGACTGGAATCTAATCGAGGGGTTCGGGGTGGTTTATATATAGAATAACAGATACCCGGGAGTGAGTTACAGACTGGAATCAAATCGAGAGGTTCGGGGTGGTTTATATATAGAATAACAGATACCCGGGAGTGAGTTACAGACTGGAATCTAATCGAGGGGTTCGGGGTGGTTTATATATAGAATAACAGATACCCGGGAGTGAGTTACAGACTGGAATCTAATCGAGGGGTTCGGGGTGGTTTATATATAGAATAACAGATACCCGGGAGTGAGTTACAGACTGGAATCTAATCGAGGGGTTCCAACAGATACCCGGGAGTGAGTTACAGACTGGAATCTGATCGAGGGGTTCGGGGTGGTTTATATATAGAATAACAGATACCCGGGAGTGAGTTACAGACTGGAATCTAATCGAGGGGTTCGGGGTGGTTTATATATAGAACAACAGAGACCCGGGAGTGAGTTACAGACTGGAATCTGATCGAGGCGTTCGGGGTGGTTTATATATAGAATAACAGATACCCGGGAGTGAGTTACAGACTGGAATCTAATCGAGGGATTCGGGGTGGTTTATATATAGAATAACAGATACCCGGGAGTGAGTTACAGACTGGAATCTGATCGAGGGGTTCGGGGTGGTTTATATATAGAATAACAGATACCCGGGAGTGAGTTACAGACTGGAATCTAATCGAGGGGTTCGGGGTGGTTTATATACAGAATAACAGATACCCGGGAGTGAGTTACAGACTGGAATCTAATCGAGGGGTTCGGGGTGGTTTATATATAGAACAACAGAGACCCGGGAGTGAGTTACAGACTGGAATCTGATCGAGGGGTTCGGGGTGGTTTATATATAGAATAACAGCTCCCCGGGAGTGAGTTAGAGACTGGAATCTAATCGAGGGGTTCGGGGTGGTTTATATATAGAATAACAGATACCCGGGAGTGAGTTACAGACTGGAATCTAATCGAGGGGTTCGGGGTGGTTTATATACAGAATAACAGATACCCGGGAGTGAGTTACAGACTGGAATCTAATCGAGGGGTTCGGGGTGGTTTATATATAGAACAACAGAGACCCGGGAGTGAGTTACAGACTGGAATCTGATCGAGGGGTTCGGGGTGGTTTATATATAGAATAACAGCTCCCCGGGAGTGAGTTAGAGACTGGAATCTAATCGAGGGGTTCGGGGTGGTTTATATATAGAACAACAGAGACCCGGGAGTGAGTTACAGACTGGAATCTAATCGAGGGGTTCGGGGTGGTTTATATATAGAATAACAGATACCCGGGAGTGAGTTACAGACTGGAATCTGATCGAGGGGTTCGGGGTGGTTTATATATAGAATAACAGATACCCGGGAGTGAGTTACAGACTGGAATCTAATCGAGGGGTTCGGGGTGGTTTATATATAGAATAACAGATACCCGGGAGTGAGTTACAGACTGGAATCTAATCGAGGGGTTCGGGGTGGTTTATATATAGAATAACAGATACCCGGGAGTGAGTTACAGACTGGAATCTAATCGAGGGGTTCGGGGTGGTTTATATATAGAATAACAGATACCCGGGAGTGAGTTACAGACTGGAATCTGATCGAGGGGTTTGGGGTGGTTTATATATAGAATAACAGATACCCGGGAGTGAGTTACAGACTGGAATCTGATCGAGGGGTTCGGGTTGGTTTATATATAGAATAACAGATACCCGGGAGTGAGTTACAGACTGGAATCTAATCGAGGGGTTCGGGGTGGTTTATATATAGAATAACAGATACCCGGGAGTGAGTTACAGACTGGAATCTAATCGAGGGGTTCGGGGTGGTTTATATATAGAATAACAGATACCCGGGAGTGAGTTACAGACTGGAATCTAATCGAGGGATTCGGGGTGGTTTATATATAGAATAACAGATACCCGGGAGTGAGTTACAGACTGGAATCTAATCGAGGGGTTCGGGGTGGTTTATATATAGAATAACAGATACCCGGGAGTGAGTTACAGACTGGAATCTAATCGAGGGGTTCGGGGTGGTTTATATATAGAATAACAGATACCCGGGAGTGAGTTACAGACTGGAATCTAATCGAGGGGTTCGGGGTGGTTTATATATAGAATAACAGATACCCGGGAGTGAGTTACAGACTGGAATCTAATCGAGGGGTTCGGGGTGGTTTATATATAGAATAACAGATACCCGGGAGTGAGTTACAGACTGGAATCTAATCGAGGGGTTCGGGGTGGTTTATATATAGAATAACAGATACCCGGGAGTGAGTTACAGACTGGAATCTAATCGAGGGGTTCGGGGCGGTTTATATATAGAATAACAGATACCCGGGAGTGAGTTACAGACTGGAATCTAATCGAGGGGTTCGGGGTGGTTTATATATAGAATAACAGATACCCGGGAGTGAGTTACAGACTGGAATCTAATCGAGGGATTCGGGGTGGTTTAGATATAGAATAACAGATACCCGGGAGTGAGTTCCAGACTGGAATCTAATCGAGGGGTTCGGGGTGGTTTATATATAGAATAACAGATACCCGGGAGTGAGTTACAGACTGGAATCTAATCCAGGGGTTTTGGGGGGTTTGGTTTTTATGGAGAATGTCAAGTTTGCGTACCTGTTGATTCGAATGATAATTCAATAAACTGTTGACTTGACTCCCTGTTTTCTTCATTTCAAACAGGTGCCTTGTGAAATATTTGGGACTTTTTCTATTTCCATTTCTTGTATTTATATTTGCGCCTGACTGCCTGGTTCACGATCCTTCTTATCTTTCAGTTCAGCTTTCATTGCAGTGATGTTTCTGTATTTATAATCTTCTGTTCTTTCTGTAGCACACATCCTAACTTTGGAATTTTCCATTTCTCTCGGTGATAGCTGCCTGTGTTCAATGTTAATGAATTGAGAATAGGCCTCATTTATTCCCAGTTTTTATATGGAAAAGATCTCCAGGTGTATCACATAGGAGATGATGGGTTAGATGACCAAATACTTTGAGGAAGAAAATGTTTCTGAAGGTCACCTTGAAGAGAGAGTGAGAAAGAGAGAGGCTGAGGAGTTTTGAGAGATTTCCAAGTTTTGAAGACAGTTTTGCCATTTTAACTTTGGCCTTTTTAACACATTTCACATAAAACTATTGATTTCAGTTGCTGATTTGTTAAATTCACGTTTCCTCACAACTTTGTTCAGTTACTTTCAGATAAATGTGAAGTTGGGGGGGGAACAGCTAACTTGGAAACTACAGGTCTTGGTGGGAAGGCAAGAGTTCCAGCGTGACAACTGGCAAAAGTGGTGCCAAAGGTATTAACAAGGATGACAGAAATATCTGTTCCTCTTTCATAAAGCTGGACTTGGGTTGCCTCGGTGTAATTGCAAGAGATTTGAGGAAGAGCTTTGGCAAGTGCCCAGAAAGAACAAGTGTTGAAGGAAGATCAGAGTTGGTGCTTATTTCCAGCAAAACTAAGTTTAGCTTTTCTAATTGTGGAGCAGCAGAAATTAGGGGCGGAGACAGATTTGGCACAAGTAAGGCTAGATGCGATCAAATCGTGGAAAGCTAACAGAACAAACCGCGGTGGACTAACAGGAAGATGAAGAATGAGGTGTATCGCTTTCAATGTTATAAATCGCTTCATTGACACAGAAGGGACCAGTTGAATTATTTAGTGGGAGAGAGGCAGAAACATTACATAGAACATAGAACACTACAGCACAAACAGGCCCTTCGGCCCACAAGTTGCGTCGATCATATCCCTATCTACCAGGCCTATCTATAACTTTCAATGCCATTAAATCCCATGTACTCATCCAGAAGTCTCTTAAAAGACCCCAGTGAGTTCGCCTCTACCACCACCGACAGCAGCCGATTCCACTCACTCACCACCCTCTGAGTGAAAAACTGACCCCTAACATCTCCTCTGTACCTGCTCCCCAGCACCTTAAACCTGTGTCCTCTCGTAGTGACCATTTCAGCCCTGGGAAATAGCCTCCGAGAATCCACCCTATCTATTCCTCTCAACATTTTATAACCCTCTATCAGGTCGCCTCTCAATCTTGATGTATAGGGGGGAGTTATATGGTAAAGGGTAAACCTATAAAGAGTATAGAAATGCAGCGGGACCTGGGGGTGCAAGTGCACAAGTCTTTGAAGGTGGCAGTACAAGTGGAGAGTGTGGTGAAGAAAGAACAAAGAACAAAATCAGCCTGGGAAACAGGCCCTTCGGCCCAACGAGCCCGCGCCGCCATCTCAACACCACCAGCCCCCCTCTCCACCCATGACCCCTGTCTAATGTTTTATGGCCATCCAGATTGAGGGAAACTGATTTAGGGACAATTTATTCCTGCCAATCAGCCTAACAGCACATCTTTGGGGTGTGGGAGGAAACCGGAGCACCCGGAGAAAACCCACGCAAGCACGGGGAGAATGCGCAAACTCCCACAGACACCGGCCCAAATCCATGTGTCTGCACAGCAATCAGCGATAGTCACTGAGCTGTCGTCTTGCCCAGTATCTGGTCCAGTTTAGGCACACACTAACGACATGAAGCTCTAGGCCAATCTCGAACAACCAAGAGCAGCCCCAGTACGACCCATCGCGTGTATGCCCCTCGTTGGACACGAGGCGGACCGACTTAAAACCTGTGAATGAAAAGGGGAAAAAAAACATTATTATCATACCATATCCATTTACCTTACCAGGGATGCCCCAATGCTAATGACCCTTATTTAAAACAATCTCCTATATCCACCCATCTCCAACCCACTCATGTGCCTGTCTAAGTTACTCTTAAATGACTCTAGCGTGTTTGCCTCCACCACCTTACTTGGCAGAGCATTCCATACCCCCACTACCCTCTGTGTGAAAAACCTCCCTCTAATATCTGTGTTATACCTCTCCCCCCTCACCTTAAGCCCATGGCCCCTTGTCCTATGTGTCTCTGTCATAGGAAATAGCTTACCTCTGTTTACTCTATCTATACCCTTCATAATCTATATACCTCTATTAGATCCCTCCTCAGTCGGCATCTTTCAAGGGAAAAGAGCCCCAATTTCTTCAATCTTTCCTCACACCCCAGTCCTTCCATACCAGGCAGCATCCTGGTAAACCTCCTCTGCACTCTCTCCAGAGTCTCCACGTCCTTCCGGTAGTAAGGCGACCAGAACTGGACGCAGTACTCTAAATGCGGCCTAACCAACGTTCTGTACAACTGCAACATTAGACTCCAGCTCTTATACTCTATACCCCTTTCTATAAAGGCTAACATACCATAGGCTTTCTTCACCACACTCTCCACTTGCACTGCCACCTTCAAAGACTTGTGCACTTGCACCCCCAGGTCTCGCTGCGTTTCTATACTCTTTATAGGCTTACCTTTTATCATATAACTCCCCCCTACATTATTCCGGCCAAAATGCATCACCTCACATTTATCCGGATTAAACTCCATTTGCCATATATCTGCCCAATCAACCAGCCTATCAATATCCTGCTGTATTGCCAGACACTGCTCCTCACTGCCCGCCAAACCAGCCATCTTGGTGTCATCAGCAAATTTGCTGATCACACCACCTACTCCCTCTTCCAAATCATTTATATACACTACAAAGAGAAGAGGTCCCAGTACCGAGCCCTGCGGCACACCACTAGTGACAGACCTCCAGCTAGAAAAAGACCCCTCCACTACTACTCTCTGACTCCTCTTACCAAGCCAGTTCTCTACCCATCTAGATACCTGGCCATGTATCCCATGAGCTTTAATCTTCTGTACCAACCTACCATGAGGGACTTTGTCAAACGCCTTACTGAAATCCATATAGACGACATCAACGGCTCGTCCTTCATCAACCGTTTTTGTCACCTCCTCAAAGAATTCTACCAGATTCATAAGGCAAGACTTCCCCTTGACAAAGCCATGCTGCGTATCCTTAATCAGATGGCAATGCTCCAAGTGCGCATACATCCTATCCCTAAGAATCCTCTCCATCAACTTACCTACCACTGACGTTAAGCTCACTGGCCTATAGTTACCCGGGTTATCCCTCCTACCCTTTAAACAACGGTACCACGTTCGCTATCCTCCAGTCCTCTGGGACCTCACCTGTGTCCAAAGAAGAGACAAAGATTCGTGTCAGAGGCCCAGCAATCTCATCCCTTGCCTCTCTAATCAGCCTAGGGTAAATGCAATCAGGCCCCGGAGATTTATCGGTTTTAATGCCATCTAAAAGCCCTAACACTTCTTCCCTCATAATCAATAGATCTTTCAATTGGTCTACCGCTCCCTCAATGACTGTACCAGACATCAAGCCCCTCTCCTTCGTGAATACCGACGCAAAGTATTCATTCAGGATCTCCCCCATTCCCTCTGCCTCTAAGCACAATTCCCCATGTCTGTCCCTGAGGGGACCGATTTTACCCCTAGCCACCCTTTTGTTCTTAAGATAGGAGTAAAACGCCTTTGGATTCTCCTTAACCCTACCTGCCAAAGCCATTTCATGCCCCCTCTTTGCTCTCCTAACTCCCCGTTTGAGATCCCTCCTACTCTCTCTGTATTCCTCCAACGCTCTCTCCATTCCCAGCTGCTTAGACCTGACATACGCCTCTCGTTTCTTCCTAACCAGGTCTTCTATATCTCTAGTAATCCATGGTTCCCTAATCCTACCTTTCCCATCCTTTCTCCTAACCGGCACATGCCTTACCTGCACCCTTTGCAGTTTTCCCTTGAAAGACTCCCACATGCCTAACGTGGACTTGCCCTCCAACAGCCTATCCCAGTCTGTATCCCTAAGCTCCTGCCTAATCCGGCTGTATCTAGCCTTCCCCCAATTTAGCACCCTCCCCTTAGGACAGCTCTCATCTTTTTCCATTCGTATCCTAAAGTAGACGGAGTTGTGGTCACTATTAGCCACATGTTCGCCTACCGCAACCTCAACCACCTGACCTGGCTCATTACCCGGAACTAAATCCAGTATCGCCCCCTCTCTAGTCGGGCTATCTACATACTGCTCCAAGGATCCTTCCAATACACATCTTATGAATTCCTCCCCATCCAAACCCCCAGCTCTAGGCACCTTCCAATCCACCCCAGGGAGATTAAAATCTCCCACTACAACAACCCTGTTCTTCCTACACTTATCCAAAATGTCCCTACATATACCCTCTGCCACTGCCCGTGGGCTATCGGGCGGCCTATAGTACACTCCTAGCATAGTAATGGCCCCCTTCCTATTCCTCAACTCCACCCACAGAGACTCAATGTCCAACCCCTCCATGTTATCCTCCCTCTGCACTGCTGTGATCTGCTCCCTAACTAACAGCGCCACTCCCCCTCCTCTTTTCAACCCTCCCCTATCACACCTGAAACACTTATACCCTGGAATATTTAGCTGCCAGTCCTGCCCCTCCTTTAACCACGTCTCTGTCACTGCCACCGCATCTAAATTCCTCGCGAACATCAAGGCCCTAAGTTCATCTGACTTTCCCGTCACAGTCCTCGCATTAAAACAGATGCACCTAAGACCCTCAGTCCCTCTCGGATCCTCCTTCTCCTGGGGGATTTCCCTATCAACTAGACTTCCCCTGACCTCCAACTCACTCCCAGTGAGTGAGCTGTCTCTCTCCTCCCCACCCCCCCTCCATACTAGTTTAAACCCTGCCTAAACACTCCAGCTAACCTCCCAGCTAAAATATGTGTCCCCTTCCCATTTAAGTGTTCCCTATCCCTCTTATACAAGTGCCCTTCCTTTGCAAAGACTTCCCAATGGTCAATAAAACTAAAACCCTCTGTCCTGCACCAATCCCTCAGCCACACATTCAGCTGCAGGATCTCATTATTCTTATCCCTGCTATTACTGGGCACTGGCAGCAGCCCAGAGATCGCCACCCTGGAGGCCCTACACTTCAGCCTGGCCCCCAACTCCCTGAACTGCCTACGTATTTCCCCCCTGCTCTTCCTTCCTATGTCCCTCTCTCCTGTGTATAATTACATCTGCCTGGGTCCCCTGGCCCTTCAAGATTCCCTCTACCCTCTCCGACACATCCTGTACCCCAGCTCCAGGGAGGCAGACCACCATCCTGGAGTCTCGCTTTTGCCCACAGAACCGCCTATCAATTCCTCTAACCCTCCCGTCCCCCACCACTACCTCACATCCAGCCCCCTTCCTTCCCTCTGAGGCATATTCCTCTTCCCCTCGTGCCCTTTCCACCTCAGTCGGTGCCTTACCCCTGCTATCTTGAGAGACTACCCCTGGGGTAGCCTTTGGAACATTACTCCTCTTCTTTTTCCCCTTCCTAACTGTAACCCACCCATCCCCCCTCCTTGACTCTGGGATCCCCTCTTGAATCTGGTTCCTATTCATTATCGCCTCATTCTCCCCTCACTAAAAATAAATCCTCCAGCCTCAGCTCCAGTTGCCTAACCCGGGCCCTCAAACGCTGCAACTCCAGACATTTGGTGCAGATGTGGACTCTCCGGAGATGCTGTGTCTCCAGGAACTCCCACATATTGCACCTTACACAGCTGACACACCTCCCCATGGACCCTGCCATTTATTTGACTACCCTCAGACCTATGGACACAGTAAGAAAAATTTGATCAGTAACTCACCTCGCCTAACCCTGCCTCGCCTAAACCCTGTGAGCCAAAGCCCTTGCAGCACTCACTCACCACCCACCTCACTCCACTGCCCACTCCCGACTCTGCCCACTGTCTCCTGTGGCCTTGTTTTTATACTCCCGCTCTCCCTTCCCAACTGCCCTTGTGCCGAGGACTCGCTATGGAAAGCACAAAGGGAAAAAAACCCACAACCCAGCAATGCAATTTAAAAAAAAACACAGAATACTCACAGTTTACACTCCCAGCCATCAGTACACTGCTCCAGAGAACAAGCTGCTGGTATGTTAGCCTTTGTAGGAAGGGGTATAGAGTATAAGAGCTGGAGTCTAATGTTGCAGTTGTACAGAACGTTGGTTAGGCTGAATTTGGAGTACTGCGTCCAGTTCTGGTCACCTTACTACCGGAAGGACGTGGAGACTCTGAAGAGAGTGCAGAGGAGGTTTACCAGGATGCTGCCTGGTATGGAAGGTCTTAGCTATGAGGAGAGATTGGGCAAATTGGGTCCGTTCTCCCTGGAAAGACGGCGACTGAGGGGGGATCTAATAGCGGTATATAAGATTATGAAGGGTATAGATAGAGCAAACAGAGGTAAGCTATTTCCTATGTTAACGACACACAGTACGAGGGGCCACGGGCTTAGGGTGAGGGGGTGAGGTATAATTGGGATGTTAGAGGGAGGTTTTTCACACAGAGGGTTGTGGGGGTATGGAATACACTGCCAAGTAAGGTGGTGGAGGCAGACACGCTGGAGTTGTTTAAGGGATACTTAGACAGGCACATGAGTGGGTTGGAGATGGAGGGATATAGGAGACTGTTTTAAATGAGGTTCATTAGCATTGGGACGTTCCTGGGAATCAATTGATTCCTATGGACCTTTCAACATATTTTCTGGCTCACTTGTTTCACTTGGGGATTCCCTTGGATGTGTGTATAAGGATGTGGATGGTACTGATGTTTTTCTCTTTTAATCCACAGGTTCTTCGGTCCGCCTTGTTGTCCAACAAGGAGCGTACACGCGATGGGTCTTATGAGGGCTGCTCTTGGTTGTTTCAACAATAGCCTAGTGCTTCATGTCGTTAGTGTGTGCTTAAACTTGACCAGATACTGGGCAAGATGACAGCTCAGTGACTATCACTGTTTGCTGTGCAGACACATGGATTTGGGCCGGTGTCTGTGGGAGTTTGCGCATTCTCCTCGCGCTTGTGTGGGTTTTCTCCGGGTGCTCCGGTTTCCTCCCACACCCCAAAGATGTGCTGTTAGGCTGATTGGTGTAACAAATTCTCCCTAAATTAGTCTTCCCTCAATGTGGAATGCCATAAGCACAGACAAGGGTCATGGATGGAGAGGGGACTCACAATGTTAAAATGGCGGCGTGGGCTCGTTGGGCCGAAGGGCCTGTTTCCCGTGCTGTTTTGTTCTTTGTTCTTTGTTCTTCTCTCCAGGGAGAAGAGTCCCAGCTCCCTCAACCTATCTTCATAAGGCATGCCTCCCAGTCCAGGCAACATCCTTGTAAACCTCCTCTGCACCCTCTCAATAGCTTCCACATCCTTCCTGTAGTGAGGCGACCAGAACTGCGCACAGAACTCCAAGTGGGGTCTGACAAGGGTCTTATAAAGTTGCAGCATTACCTCCCGACTCCTAAACTCAATCCCTCGATTAATGAAGACCAGTACACCATACGCCTTCTTGACCACATCCTCCACCTGCGAGGCCGATTTAAGAGTCCTATGGACCTGGACCCCAAGATCCTTCTGCTCTTCAACACTACTAAGACTCCTACCCTTGATATTGTACCCCTGCATCCCATTGGTCCTGCCAAAATGGACCACTACACATTTATCCGGGTTGAAGTCCATCTGCCACTTCTCCGCCCAGTCTTGCATCCTATCTATGTCTCACTGCAACTTCTGACATCCCTCCAGACTATCCACAACACCACCAACCTTCGTGTCATCAGTGAACTTACTAACCCATCCCTCCACTTCCTCATCCAGGTCATTTATGAAAATGACAAACAGCAAGGGTCCTAGAACAGATCCCTGGGGCACTCCACTGGTGACCGACCTCCATGCAGAAAAAGACCCATCCACAACCACTCTCTGCCTTCTGCAGGCAAGCCAGTTCTGGATCCACGAGACAACAGCCCCTTGGATCCCATGCCCTCTCACCTTCTCAAGAAGTCTTGCATGGGGGACCTTATCAAACGCCTTGCTGAAGTCCATGTAAACCACATCCACCGCTCTTCCTTTGTCAATGTGTTCAGTCACATTTTCAAAGAACCACTGAGGTTGGCTAAGAGTCTGAATGATGGTTTTGATGATGTGGCAAAGCAAAGCTTGCGACAATGGGCAAAGGAACAAAGTGGGAGGCCATTCAGTCCCTCACATTTATTCTGCCTCAACGTCAGTTTCCCCATGTACATTGCATACCAATTCCCCCTGCTTTTGTGTCTGGACATTGAGAATTTTTGTCATTTGGTGCCTTCCAAGAGTAAAGGAGTAGGAGCAGGCAGATTACTCGAAACCTAACCTAAAACCATAAACACTAACCCTATCTTTGACCTTTTTTTTAAATGTGATTCTATCTTTAGAACATAAGAAATAGGAGCAGGAGTAGGCCATCTAGCCCTTCGAGCCTGCCCCGCCATTCAATAAGATCATGGCTGATCTGTCGCTGCTCAGTTCCACATTCCCGTCCTCTCCCCATAACCCTTAATCCCCTTGCCTATCAAAAACCCATCAACCCGCGTCTTAAAAATATTTAGTGAGGCAGCCTCCACCACTTCAATGGGCAGAGAATTCCAGAGATTCACCACCCTTTGAGTGAAGAAGTTCCTCCTCAACTCCGTTCTAAACCGCACCCCCTTTATCTTGAGGCTGCGCCCTCTAGTCCTTCTGTCCTTTCTGAGCGGGAAGAGCCTCTCCACCTCTATCCTATCCATCCCATTCATCATCTTATACGTCTCAATGAGATCTCCCCTCATTCTTCTAAACTCTAACGAGTACAAGCCTAGTTTATTCAGCCTCTCCTCATAGTTCAACCCCCTCAACTCCGGTATCAGCCTAGTAAACCTCCTCTGCACTCCCTCCAAGGCCAAAATATCCTTGCGTAAGTGCGGCGACCAAAACTGCACACAGTACTCCAGCTGCGGCCTCACCAATGCCCTATACAGCTGCAGCAAGACCTCCCTACTTTTATATTCAATCCCCCTCGCTATGAAGGCCAGCATCCCATTCGCCTTCCTGACCACCTGCTGCACCTGCAAGCTGGGTTTTTGCGACTCATGCACAAGGACCCCGAGGTCCCTCTGCACCGTCGCCTGCTGCAGTTTTTCGCCACGCAAGTAATAATCCTTCCTACCATTATTCCTACCAAAGTGGACCACCTCACACTTGCCAACATTAAATTCCATTTGCCAGTTCCTGGCCCATTCGCCCAGCCTATCTAGATCCTTCTGTAGACTCTCCACACCCTCCGCACAATTTGCCGTTCCACCAATCTTGGTGTCATCAGCAAATTTCGACACCATTCACTCGGTTCCCTCCTCCAGATCATCTATATAAATGGTAAATAGCTGAGGCCCCAGCACCGACCCCTGGGGCACTCCACTAGTCACCAACCGCCAATCCGAATAGCACCCATTGACCCCCACTCTCTGCCTCCTATTTAGCCTAGCTCATTAACCATGGTTGGTAATGTCCCCTCCCCGGGCTGTTTCTTACCTGTTGCAATATATTAATTCCATTGATTCTGAAACATTCCTGTAACTGTTTGTACTGACCTAAGTTGATTCATGTTTGTATGGCCTATCCCTTTCCCTATTGGTCGATTCTGCCAGTTCTGCTTTCAAACCCTCATAATTGCCCTTCTTTAAGTTGAAACACATGGTCTCAGACCCACACCTCTCCCCCTCAAACTGGATGTCAGATTGAATCAGAGTATGGTTGCTGATACCAGTCTGCTCTCTGGTTGTCTGTTGAAGATGTTCTAAAGGTCTATCTCAAAAACTTGCTCTGCATTCCTCACCTGTGCTACCTTTACTCATCCGGCTTTTCTGGACTATGCATAGATTGAACTTGCCAAGGATTATGGCCATATCTTTCTGACAAGTTCCTATTATTTCTTTATTTTGTACTCTATCCCACCATGTGGTTACTGTCAAAGGGACTTCACATGACTCCCAGAATTGACTTCTTCCCTTTCTCATCTCTTCCCAAGCTGATTCCACATCCTAGAATCCCTACAGCACAAAAGAGGCTATTTGGCTGAATGAGGCAGCACCGACTCTCTGACAGAGTATCTGAACCAGGACCTTTCCTCGTCACTATCTCTGCAACTCTACACATTTCTCATGGCCAATCCACCTAACCTACACAGCTTTGGACTTTGGGAGTGCAATGATATCGTTCCTTAAGTTGTGTTTCAATGGATCATTCTAGCATTCCCTTCCATTTGTTGGTGTCATTTTGTCTGCAACCAGCACCCTTATTGTTAGTAATGCAGCAGCAAAATGGGACTTTGCAGAGTGGGGTTTGATTGGGGTGACTGACAGGTATGGTCATGTGAGAGGGTAAGGCTAGACCTACACAGAGATTTCAAGCTCAGTTGCTGTTTTTGATGCTGTTTTTGAGTTGAGAGAAAGCAGTGTCTCTCTTTTCTCCTCTCTGAAATCTGGAATCTGCTGGAGACAAGGTTTACTTCTCTGAAGTTTTACTGTTTTGAGGATATATCCTTCCCTGGAAACTTCTCTCAGGATCCCTGTCCTAAAGTGTTAATAGGCTAGAAATCTAGCATCATGAAAGCATTTTTGGTTTCTGTTCTGGATGGTTTGACAGAAAGATTCACGTCTGCAGGGAATCTGCTAAATGGGAACTCTAGAGATAGCTAGATCTTAAGAATTATACTTTGTCATATTTAAGTATTTTAATTGGTAGAAGTTATGTTAATTCCTTTTGTTGTGTTCCAGTTGTGTTCTTAAGTGAAGTTTGTTTTGATGAAAGCTCCCTAAGTGGCTCATTTGAATCCCACCTGGAACAAAACACATTTTACTCACCCTAATGCCAAAATCAAATGTAAAAATTGGGGTCCAGGCTAACTTCATAAAATACCTTGGAGTTTCTGGTCTGGTTCTTAAGGGGAGAAAATTGGAACACCCAAAAGAAACTTTCAGAAAGCATTTGACAAATTCCTGCACAAGAGATTGTCGTAAAAGATTGAAGTGCATGGGAGTGCAGGAAGTGTACTGAGATGGATAGAAAGCTGGCTGAGAGGAAACAAAGAGTAGGAATTAATGGGTTCTTTTCAAATTGGCAGGCAGTAACTAGTGGGGTGCCATAGGGATCGGTGCTGGGACCCCAGATATTCACAATATATATTAATGATTTTGATGAGTAACATCTCAAAGTTTTCAGATGACACCAAGTTGGGTGAGAGGGTGAACTGTGACGAGGATACAGAGATCCTTCAGAATGATCTGGACAGGTTGGGTGAGTGGGTTAACCAATGACAGATGCAGTATAACTTGGATAAATGTGAGGTTATTCACTTTGGAAGCAAAAACAAGAAGGCAGATTACTACCTGAATGGCTGTAAATTGGGAGAGGGGAGTGTGCAGAGGGACCTGGGTGTCCTTGTGAATCAGTCACTGAAGGTAAGTATGCAGGTACAGCAGGCAGTAAAGAAGGCAAATGGTATGTTGGCCTTCATTGCGAGAGGTTTCGAGTACAGGAGCAGGGATGTGTTGTTGTGATTATACAGGGGTCTTGGTGAGGCCACACCTAGAGTGTCGTGTGCAGCTTTAGTCTCCTTTCCTGAGGGAGGATGTTCTTGCTCTCGAGGGAGTGCAGTGAAGGTTTACCAGGCTGATTCCGGGGATGGTGGGACTGATGTATGAGGAGAGATTTACCAGGTTAGGATTGTTTTCACTGGAGTTCAGATGAATGAGGGGGGCGGGGGGTGGAATCTCACAGAGACTTATAAAATTCTAACAGGATTGGACAGGGTAGATACAGGAAGGATGTTCCTGATGGTGGGGGAGTCCAGAACCAGGGGTCAGAGTCTGAGGATTCAGGGTAGACCATTTAGGACAGAGATGAGGAGACATTTCTTCACCCAGAGAGTGGTGAGCCTGTGGAATTCATTCCCACAGGAAGTAGTTGATGCCAAAACATTGAATGTATTGAAGAGGCAGCTGGATATAGCACTCGGGACGAATGGGATTGAAGGTTATGGGGGGAAAGCAGGATGGGGATATTGAGTTGGATGATCAGCCATGATGGTGATGAATGGTGGAGCAGGCTCATAGGGCCAAATGGCCTCCTCCTGCTCCTATCTTCTATGTGTCTGTTTCTATGAAACCCACACAGACATGGGAAGAATGTGCAAACTCCACATAGACAGTGACCCAAGCCATGAGTTGAACCCTGGTCCCTGGCGCTGGGAGGGAGCTGTTCTAACAACTGTGCCACTGTGCTGTCAGGAATCGAACCTGAGTTTCTGATGGGAATCAAACCCTGCTCCCTGGCAGTATGAGGCAGCAGTGCTAACCACTTGGGTTATCCATCTTGAATTATGCTAACACCAGTGTTAATTAACAGAGCACCCCTCCACCTTTTCCTTGATTCATGTTATTCCTAATATCCTCAATATTCTGGGTTCAATCCATGTCTTTCTGCAGCCGTGTCTCTGTAATGGCGATCAAATCATACAGATTTATTTCTCTGTTCAGTTTATCCATCTTGTTTTGAATGCTTTGTGTCATCAGATACAGAGCCTTTAGTTTCATCCCTTTATTATTTTTGTAAGATCGAGTCCCATCTGCTGATTTACCACTGGATTTGTACTCTCTCTATCCCTTCCTGTCACTGCCTGCTTTTCATTTACTGACATTTCTCTTTTAGCTTGAATCTACTCTTTGCCATATCCCCCGAATGCGATTCCCTGCCCTAATAATTACAGAGTTACAGATGATGGCAGCTAAACAGTTATTAAAGAGAGGATTGACCAGAATGATTGTGTACCCAGATACACAACTCCAAGATACAGGACAATTTTAATATAAATAGTGAGAATTTACTGAATCAATACAATGATTGGACGAGGAAACATGGAGATAATCATGACAGGAACAGAGGAATGATCAGAATAAAACTCCTGCCCACAGATTACAGATAGAGCTGGAACCTGGGCAAAGCTGGCTGCAGGTTTCAAGAGGAAACGCGACTGATGAAATGTGATGGTGTTGATGCTGTTTGAGAAGGGAAAGGTGCGGCCGGAGAAAAAGAGAATGTGAACGATCGGATAGAGAGAGAGAAATTAAATATTAAAGCTTCCTCCAACAACAAGCAGAGAATGTGAATGCATGAATCCAGACAGGGTGTTAACCACAGCATCAATGCCAGCACAATTACAGACTGAGTGAAGGGCAGATTGAGGATTTGGGATCAGTCACCCCATCACACAACTCACCGCACTACCCCTGATCCAACACACTCCCCCCCACCATTCCCCCCATTCTAACACACTCCCCCCCACCATTCCCCCCATTCTAACACACTACCCCCACCATTCCCCCCATTCTAACACACTACCCCCACCATTCCCCCCATTCTAACACGCTCCCCCACACCATTCCCCCCATTCTAACTCACTCCCCCCCACCATTCCCCCCATTCTAACTCACTCCCCCTGACCATTCCCCCCCATTCTAACTCACTCCCCCCCACCATTCCCCCCATTCTAACTCACTCCCCCCCACCATTCCCCCCATTCTAACACACTCCCCCCCCACCATTCCCCCCATTCTAACTCACTCCCCCCACTGCCCCCATTCTAACTCACTCCCCCCACTGCCTCTATTCTAACACACTCCCCCCACTGCCTCTATTCTAACACACTCCCCCCACTGCCCCCATTCTAACACACTCCCCCCACTGCCCCCATTCTAACACACTCCCCCCACTGCCCCCATTCTAACACACTCCCCCCACTGCCCCCATTCTAACACACTCCCCCCACTGCCCCCATTCTAACACACTCCCCCCACTGCCCCCATTCTAACACACTCCCCCCACTGCCTCTATTCTAACACACTCCCCCCACTGCCTCTATTCTAACACACTCCCCCCACTGCCCCCATTCTAACACACTCCCCCCACTGCCTCTATTCTAACACACTCCCCCCACTGCCCCCATTCTAACACACTCCCCCCACTGCCCCCATTCTAACACACTCCCCCCACTGCCTCTATTCTAACACACTCCCCCCACTGCCCCCATTCTAACACACTCCCCCCACTGCCTCTATTCTAACACACTCCCCCCACTGCCCCCATTCTAACACACTCCCCCCACTGCCCCCATTCTAACACACTCCCCCCACTGCCTCTATTCTAACACACTCCCCCCACTGCCCCCATTCTAACACACTCCCCCCACTGCCCCCATTCTAACATACGCCCCCCACTGCCTCTATTCTAACACACTCCCCCCACTGCCCCCATTCTAACACACTCCCCCCACTGCCTCTATTCTAACACACTCCCCCCACTGCCCCCATTCTAACACACTCCCCCCACTGCCCCCATTCTAACACACTCCCCCCACTGCCTCTATTCTAACACACTCCCCCCACTGCCCCCATTCTAACACACTCCCCCCACTGCCCCCATTCTAACACACTTCCCCCACTGCCCCCATTCTAACACACTCCCCCCACTGCCTCTATTCTAACACACTCCCCCCACTGCCCCCATTCTAACACACTCCCCCCACTGCCCCCATTCTAACACACTCCCCCCACTGCCTCTATTCTAACACACTCCCCCCACTGCCCCCATTCTAACACACTCCCCCCACTGCCTCTATTCTAACACACTCCCCCCACTGCCCCCATTCTAACACAGTCCCCCCACTGCCCCCATTCTAACCTACTCCCCCCACTGCCTCTATTCTAACACACTCCCCCCACTGCCCCCATTCTAACACACTCCCCCCACTGCCCCCATTCTAACACACTCCCCCCACTGCCCCCATTCTAACACACTCCCCCCACTGCCCCCATTCTAACACACTCCCCCCACTGCCTCTATTCTAACACACTCCCCCCACTGCCCCCATTCTAACACACTCCCCCCACTGCCCCCACTCTAACACATTCCCTCCACTGCCCCCATTCTAACACACTCCCCCCACTGCCCCCATTCTGTCACAGTCCCCCCACTGCCCCCATTCTAACACACTCCCCCCACTGCCCCCACTCTAACACATTCCCTCCACTGCCCCCATTCTAACACACTCCCCCCACTGTCCCCATTCTAACACACTCCCCCCACTGCCCCCATTCTAACACACTCCCCCCACTGCCCCCATTCTAACACACTCCCCCCACTGCCCCCATTCTGTCACAGTCCCCCCACTGCCCCCATTCTAATACACTCTTCACACTGCCCCCATTTACCCCATCACCCTGGCATCCAATTTTAACATGGTTTACCGCTTTAGCCGACATTATTAAGACTGTCACAGGCACTAGACACAAACCATCAATTGTACAAATATGTAAGCTATATGTTTTAATTGGTATCGTTGCTGTTCTCCAGCCATATTCCCTATGGTCCTCCCCGGCCAGTTCTGCTCTGAATGTCTGGACTAATGGCTCTAGGTGTTAAACCTCAGTGTCACTCGCTCCAATGCAGAGGAATGAACATAAAGTCTCTCAAGTCAATGTCTGTATTTAAGGACCATCTTCTTGGTCTTCACACAGTTCACTCTCTCTTCCTCTGACCTCACTGAGGGGATTTTGCGGATACAATCGCTCTTTTCCATCTAACTCTATCAAGTGGTCTCGAGAGTTTACCCCCACCACCCCCACCACCCCCACCGCCACTCCGCACCCAGCCCCCTCCGCCCCCACTCCCCACCCAACCCCCTCCGCCCCCACTCCCCACCCAAACCCCCTCCGCCCCCACTCCGCACCCAACCACCTCCGCCCCCACTCCCCACCCAAACCCCCTCCGCCCTCACTCCGCACCCAACCCCCTCCGCCCCCACTCCGCACCCAACCCCCTCCGCCCCCACTCCGCACCCAACCCCCTCCGCCCCCACTCCGCACCCAACCCCCTCCGCCCCCACTCCGCACCCAACCCCCTCCGCCCCCACTCCGCACCCAACCCCCTCCGCCCCCACTCCGCACCCAACCCCCTCCGCCCCCACTCCCCACCCAAACCCCCTCCGCCCCCACTCCGCACCCAACCCCCTCCGCCCCCACTCCCCACCCAAACCCCCTCCGCCCCCACTCCGCACCCAACCCCCTCCGCCCCCACTCCCCACCCAACCCCCTCCGCCCCCACTCCCCACCCAAACCCCCTCCGCCCCCACTCCGCACCCAACCCCCTCCGCCCCCACTCCCCACCCAACCCCCTCCACCCCTACTCCCCACCCAACCCCCTCCACCCCTACTCCCCACCCAACCCCCTCCACCCCCACTCCCCACCCAACCCCCTCCACCGCCACTCCCCACCCAACCCCCTCCACCCCCACTCCGCACCCAACCCCCTCCACCCCTACTCCCCACCCAACCCCCTCCACCCCTACTCCCCACCCAACCCCCTCCACCCCCACTCCCCACCCAACCCCCTCCACCGCCACTCCCCACCCAACCACCTCCACCCCCACTCCCCACCCAACCTCCACCCAACACCACCCCCCCCCCCAAACTCCCCACCCACCCTCCCACCGCCGTGTCTCCTTCGATTCCAAGATTGCAGAGCAGCCTGTTGTAGATTACAAACTGACTGCAGTGTACCTCCCTCATCAGTCTGTCACTATCACACAACACAGCCAGACAATGCAATCCAATCCAACTCAGTCCTTGTCTCCACTGCAGATCCAGTCTGGCAGTTTGCAGTGGGGCAATCAGTCCCCAGTGTATCCATCACAGTGTGATCCGCACACGTCGAATGCAACTCACTCTGCTTCTCCCCAATCTCTTTGATGGATATCAGTCATCACCCTTCCAATTCAGCTCATTGTGGCTGTCAACAATGGAGCTGGTGCCTTCAGTGCATCTCATTCCCTTTGTATCCAGTACAGCTAAGACCCAGGACCTTCACTGCAGCTCTGCACCTCCAACGCAGCTCCATGCCTCCAATGCAGCTCCAAGCCTCCAATGCAGATCCATGCCTCCAATGCAGATCCATGCCTCGAATGCAGCTCCATGCCTCGAATGCAGCTCCATGCCTCGAATGCAGCTCCAAGCCTCCAATGCAGTTCCATGCCTCCAATGCAGCTCCATGTAAAAATATTGAATATAGCTTTCTGCCAATATTCCCCATGTAGTTTGGTGACTTTAACTTTGCTCAGTCAGTACTGTCTGTGTCACGTGCAGCCTTCAATGCCCAGCTTAAAGCCAGTGGCTCCAATGCAACTGGTATCACCAATGCATTTCAAATCAAGTTTATTCATCTCCCACTCAGTTAAGTTCCGGTTGTTCCAACTTAGCAGGATCTCCAATGCATCTGAGTGAGAATCCCTCCAATGGAGCTTGGTGCTTTCAATGCATTTCAGACCCAGCACTTCCAATGTAGTTCATTGCCAGTCTCTTTCATGCACCTCAGTGCCCGCAATGCATTTTGCTGATGTTATCTCCAGTGCAGCCGGCGTGTCCGGTGCAGCAGTTAGGTGTCAGTATGATGGGTTATCTTTTTTGGACGGGTGAAGATGAGGTCAGGGGTAGAAGCATCCCTCGTGGGATGGAATGGGGAGTGCGGGTGGAGGATGGGAGGTATACTGCTGGCATTATAGTACCTCACACCAGCAGGAGTGCAGCAGTTCAGCCAGAGCACTGACCACAAAGACCAGGGCAAAGGAGCCGAGGACAGCTCGGAGGACCCCTAGGATCTGGCGGGAGTGGTGGCGTCGGTGGGATGGGAGTTCAGGCAGCTCCAGGTGGAAGGCAGCAGCGCGCCGTCCCCAGACCCAGCAGCGATAGATGCCTTGGTCGGAACGGCGGACCCCGGAGATGTGATAGATGGCGCCTCCGGTCTCCTGGTCCAGCCAATGGGTGTTGTTGCAGCTGCGGAGGAGGTCCAGGCGAGTAAGCAGCGTGGAATCGCGTTGCCAGGAGACTGGAGTGTAGACCGACGCTCCAGGGCAGCGTAGTTGAACTTCCTCGTGCATATCCAACAGAAGGGTCTCGATCAGGAGGGTGTGAGGCTCCAGCCCAGAGTGGGGTACATGGAAGTCCCCAGTACCCCGGCCCTTGGGGGGTGAATGTGTCCCCAGGAGCTCTCGAGCCTGGGCAGTAAGCTCACTGTGCTCCTGCAACGACCCACACTCACGCCGGCAGCTCTCGTACCGGATCTCCGATCCACGCCGGGGAAGAGCTTGACCCAATCTCTGCTGCATCAGCCCACACGGGAGCTCAGGGATTGGGGAGTCTTCAGCTGGGGACTCGCTGGCCTCCTCCTCACCCCCACCCTCAGCCATCTCCTCCTCCCCCTCCTCACCATGCGATAGAGAGGCCCAGCAGAAGCCTAGCCGTTTGCGTTCTCCTGCAGCCCCGCAGCGATCACACTCCTGCCAAAATCCCCAGCGGGTGTATAGCCTGACGCGGGCCCCTCCCTGCAGTCGGACACTCTGGTTGCGGAGAATGGGCTGCCCCAGGCCCCGGTGGGAGACATGCAGCAGCCCAGCCTCCTGTATCTCCACTCGATACGACCTCAGGGTGATGGCCCCCGCCTTGCAGATGTAGAGCCCTGAGTCTGAGGGCTGAGCCCGGCCCAGCAGCAGTGCCCCCCCACGGAGCAGAGCCCGCACGCTCAGATGGCTGAGGGGTCCTCGCTTGACCCGAGCCCCCCGGGGACCAATAAAGGTGCGAGGCCTCAGTTCCGGGCCCAGATCTGGCTCAGTGACCTCGGATTCGCTGTGGGTAGACCGGACATGTGGGCGGCTCTGGCTCAGGTTCAGGTATTGCCAATGGACTGTGTCCTCCTCTGCCTCCAGGGCCCCTGGGCAGCGCAGGGTCATGGGATTGTCTGACAGGAAGGTGACAATGCAGGAGCCTGAAAATGAGGACCCTTCAGGACAATCGGCCTCATGGATCTCCTTCTCCATGAGGCGGGGCAGGCTGCCCATCAGTGCAAACAGGGCCACCGAGAGAAGAACAGCTGTCTGTCCGAACATGAGAGAGGCAAATGGGGCCTGGCGTCAGGAAACTCTGACTGGATCTGTAGGCAGAGGATGAGTGAGGGGGCAGGGGGAGGGACATTGTGACCTCATCGTGGAGGGGCATCATGACCTCATCGGGGGAGGGGCATTGTGACCTCATTGGGAGAGGGCACTGTGACTTCACTGGGGTGATGGCGTTGTGATCTCATCAGGGTGGGGTCACTGCAAGGGGTCAGAGATTGTGAGATCATCAAGGGGAGGTCAGTGAGGTCACCGGGGAAGGGCTGAAGTGATGTCATTGTGGCAGGGCCAAAGAGGGCGGAGCTCTGTGATGTCATGACATGACGTTGCAGCGGGACATAGATAGGATGCAGGACTGGGTGGAGAAGTGGCAGATGGACTTCAACCCGGATAAATGTGTAGTGATCCATTTTGGCAGGACCAATGGGATGAAGGAGTACAATATCAAGGGTAGGAGTCTTAGTAGTGTTGAAGAGCAGAAGGATCTTGGGGTCCGGGTCCACAGGACTCTTAAATCGGCCTCGCAGGTGGAGGATGTGGTTAAGAAGGCGTATGGTGTACTGGCCTTCATTAATCGAGGGATTGAGTTTAGGAATCGGAGGTAATGCTGCAACTTTATAAGACCCTTGTCAGGCCTCATTTGGAGTACTGTGCGCTGTTCTGGTCGCCTCACTATAGGAAGGACGTAGAAGCTATTGAGAGGGTGCAGAGGAGATTTACAAGGATGTTGCCTGGATTGGGAGGCATGCCTTATGAAGATAGGTTGAGGGAGCTGGGACTCTTCTCCCTGGAGAGACGAAGGTTGAGAGGCGACCTGATAGAGGTGTATAAAATGTTGAGAGGAATAGATAGGGTGGATTCTCGGAGGCTATTTCCCAGGGCTGTAATGGTCACTACGAGAGGACACAGGTTTAAGATGTTGGGAAGGAAGTACAGAGGAGATGTCAGGGGTAAGTTTTTCACTCAGAGGGTGGTGAGTGAATGGAATTGGCTGCTGTCGGTGGTGGTGGAGGTGAACTCGCTGGGGTCTTTTAAGAGACTTCTGGATGAGTACATGGGACTTAATGGGATTGAGGGTTACAGGTAAGCCTAGTAGAAAGAGATAAGATCGGTGTAACTTGTGGGCCGAAGGGCCTGTTTGTGCTGTAGTTTTTCTATGTTCTATGAACTGCATTATGGGTGACTATGAGATATACAAGGGCCTGGATGACAGTATGTGGTGACTCAGGGTCGGGGTTATTCAGGGCTGGGGTCATGCGGGACCAGGGACACTCAAGGCTGGGGTCACTTGATGCAGGGATCGCTCGGGGCAGGGTTCACTCAGGACCAGGGTCACTTGGAGCCAGGGCTTGCCTCGAATGACCCTGGCCCAAGCAGTCACTTGAGGCCAGTGTTGCTCGGGGCTGCGGTCACTCGAGGCCGGGTTCGCTTGAGGCCGGGGTCATTGGGGCAGGGGTCACTCGAGGGCAGGGTCGCTCGGGGCTGGGGTCACTCAAGGCTGGGGTCATTGGGGCAGGGGGTCGCTCGGGGCCAGGGTCATTGGGTCACTCGGGGCTGGGGTCACTCGAGGCCGGGGTCATTGGGGCAGGGGGTCGCTCGGGGCCAGGGTCATTGGGTCACTCGGGGCCGGGGTCACTCGAGGCCGGGGTCATTGGGGCAGGGGGTCCCTCGGGGCCGGGGTCACTCGGGCAGGGTGTCACTCGGGGCTGGGGTCACTCGAGGCCGGGGTCATTGGGGCAGGGGGTCACTCGGGGCCGGGGTCATTGGGTCACTCGAGGCCGGGGTCATTGGGGCGGGGGGTCACTCGGGGCCGGGGTCATTGGGTCACTCGAGGCCGGGGTCATTGGGGCAGGGGGTCACTCGGGGCCGGGGTCATTGGGGCGGGGGGTCGCTCGGGGCTGGGGTCACTCGAGGCTGGGGGTCGCTCGGGGCTGGGGTCGCTCGGGGCCGGGGGGCACTCGGGGCCGGGGTCGCTTGGGGCAGGGGGTCACTTGGGGCCGGGGTCGCTTGGGGCAGGGGGTCGCTCGGGGCCGGGGTCACTCGAGGCCGGGGTCACTTGGGGCCAGGGTCACTTGGGGCAGGGGGTCGCTCGGGGCCGGGGTCACTCGAGGCCGGGGTCACTTGGGGCCGGGGTCGCTTGGGGCAGGGGGTCGCTCGGGGCCGGGGTCATTGGGGCAGGGGGGCACTCGGGGCCGGGGTCACTCGAGGCCGGGGTCACTTGGGGCCAGGGTCACTTGGGGCAGGGGGGCACTCGGGGCAGGGGTGAGTTTGGTTAGGATGTTAAGTCTGGATGTGTAAGGAAAGCATCTTGAGAACAGTATTGGTGGGAGTTGGGACACTTACTGTTCCAGTGGTCCCAGTAAACAGGAAAGTGCCCCGGGGCTGGAGCAGTTGTTTCAAGATGTCAGGTTGAGTAATTTGGGTTTATATTCCCTGGATTTGATGAAAGATCCTGAAGGAATTAGACTGGACATTCACAGAGGGAATGGCCAGGGAATGTCAAACCCCAGGGGCAATATCTCCAGATAAAAGACCAATCGTTTGGTCTGAGATGAAATTGCCCAGTTATGAATCTCTGCAATTTGAGGGTTGTGGATATTCCATCATTCAGGATATATTAAGCTGGAATCCATCGCTTGTCTTTCTGGAGCTTGAGGAACCAGGCGAGTGGGGGCTGGGGGGGAGAGTGGACTTAAGGCAGGGGAGATTTGACAAGTGCAATGTTATATTCACCAGGGAACAGCAATCATTTCACATCCAACACCGTGTCTGGCTTCACACCACGTCTGGAGTGGGACGGGGACAGTGATGGACACTCCAGCTCAGCTAAAACTGGAGGGAGCGGTGTTCTCGACCTGCTCCAATCCAAACCCTTCCAAAAAGCTATTCAGATAGGCAGCAGTTAATGTGGATTAGCCCACACAGACAGGTCCCAGCATGAGAACACATTTCACTCTGCAGCAAGGCAAAGACATTTGCTCAGTGCCTGGCCACACCTACCTCCCACAAAACCCCACCCGACTCCCCTTCCTCTCTCCAGACCCCACCACCACCCTCATCCCCCCAGACCCATCACAGGACGTTCCCGTGTGTCAGGGCGTTCCCGGGTAACAGAGTCATAGAGGTTTACAGCATGGAAACAGACCCTTCGGCCCAACTTGTCCATACCACTCTTTTCTTTAAACCCCTAAGCTAATCCCAATTGGCTGCATTTGTCCCATATCCCTCGCTACCCATCCTACCCATGTAACTGTCTAAACACTTTTGTAAAAGCCAAGATTGTACCCGCCTCTACTACTGCCTCTGGCAGCTCATTCTAGACACTCACCACCCTCTGTGTGAAAAAATTGCCCCTCTGGACCCTTTTGTATCTCTCCCCTCTCACCTGAAACCTGTGCCCTCTAGTTTTAGACTCCCCCACCTTTGGGGAAAAGATATTGACTATCTCGCTGATCTGTGCCCCTCATTATTTTATAGACCTCTATAAGATCACCCCTCAGCCTCCTACGCTCCAGAGAAAAAAGTCCCAGTCTATCCAGCCTCTCCTTATAACTCAAACCATCAAGTCCCAGTAACATCCTAGTAAATCTTTTCTGCACTCTTTCTAGTTTAATAATATCCTTTCTATAATAGGGTGACCAGAACTGTACACAGTATTCCAAGTGTGACCTTACCAATGTCTTGTACAACTTCAACAAGATGTCCCAACTCCTGTATTCAATGTTCTGACCGATGAAACCAAGCATGCCGAATGCCTTCTTCACCACTCTGTCCACCTGTGACTCCACTTTCAGGGAGCTATGATCCTGTACCCCAAGATCTCTTTGTTCTGTAACTCTCCCCAACGCCCTACCATTAACTGAGTAAGTCCTGTCCTGGTTCAATCGACCAAAATGCATCACTTCACATTTATCTAAATTAAACTCCATCTGCCATTCGTCAGCCCACTGGCCCAATTGATCAAGATCCCACTGCAATTGGAGATAACTTTCTTCACTGTCCACTATGCCACCAATCTTGGTGTCATCCGCAAACTTACTAACCCTGCCTCCTATATTCTCATCCAAATCATTAATATAAATGACAACTAACAGTGGACCCAGCACTGATCCCTGAGGCTGGTCACAAGCCTCCAGTTTGAAAAACAACTCTCCACAACCATCCTCTGGCTTCTGTCAAGAAGCCAATTTTGTATCCATTTAGATACCTCACCCTGGATCCTGTGAGATTTAACTTTATGCAACAACCTACCATGCGGTACCTTGTCAAAGGCCTTGCTAAAGTCCATGTAGACAACATCAACTGCACTGCCCTCATCTACCTTCTTGGTTACCCCTTCAAAAAACTCCATTAAATTTGTGAGACATGATTTTCCACTCACAAAGCCGTGCTGACTGTCCCTAATCAGTCCTTGTGTCTCTAAATGCCTGTAGATCCTGTCTCTCAAAATACCTTCCAACAATTTACCCACCACAGATGTGAGGCTCACTGGCCTGTAGTTCCCAGACTTTTCCCTGCAGCAAAGATACAACATTTTCCCCTCTCCAATCTTCAGGCACCTCACCCGTGACTATCGATGATTCAAATATCTCAGCTGGGGGACCCGCAATGTCCTGGGATTCACTTCATCAGGTCTCGGAGATTTATCTACCTTGATGCGCTTTAAGATTTCCAGCACCTCCTTCTCTGTAATATGTTCACTCACAGGGTCACAAGGTGCTCCTGGTCTCACAGCTCCATCACCAGTTTCAGATCACAGGCTGATACAAATATGTTTTATTTGTTGTCTTACAAGCAAACAAATTGCTGTACAAAGTTAATGTCCTTACAACAAAATATATCTTTATCAGAACTGGACTTCTTTCTTTCTCTCGCTGTCCACTTCCCTTCAAAAAAGCAGTTGGAATGTTGTCTCCATTGGCTGGGCCAAGTGTCCCCGGAGAACTGTGTCCCCTAAATAAAGTACAGCACAGATACAGACAAACACGCACAGACACAGACACACGCACAGAGGCACGCATGCACATGCAGACACACACAGAGGCACATTCACGCACACAGTCGCACGCACACAGACACAATTGTATTATATGAAGCCATGTTGCCATCTACAGATTACAGCCAATCTGCTGGTGAATTTATTTGATTAACAAGTGGAAAAAAAAACCCTGACCATTTCATTTGGAATGGTTCTTCTCCAAAACAACTTCCATTACATTTCAATTCGCCTTTTTATCTGACAGATTACTGAAAGCAGTTTTGGTTTCAGTCTGTGATGGTTTAAATGTTGAGTTAATCTGGGGCTAAGGAGAATGATGAACAAGGAATTTAATTGCTGTGGCACAGTTATCGCTATTGGACTGGGGAGAGCGGAGGGAAAAGGCATCACAGCAACCAGCTGGATTAGGGAGAGTGAGGAGGAAAAGCCTGAACTTTCACACTCTCCCTGTGGCACAGGAGCTTCTGGGCCCAGTAAAGTATCCCTGGGGTCTGGGATCCCCCCTCGCGGATCTCCCTGTTTACAGGAGAGTGTGGGGCAGAGAAACAAGCTTTCCGATCACAGGGATGTGCCTGATAAACAGGAATGACCAGAAAGAGAAGAGAAAACATTGTCCAGAGAAATACTCACAGGAAAAATATTACAGCACTTAAAAAAAACCTGAATCTAAAATCATTTACACAGAGTCCTAAAAGACAACTATAAAAATACAGGACCTCCCCCCTCCCATCCCCTAACCTCCCCCCTCCCCCCTCCCATCCCCTAACTTCCCCCCTCCCCCCTCCCATCCCCTAACCTCCCCCCTCCCCGCTCCCATCCCCTAACCACCCCCTCCCCCCTCCCATCCCCTAACCACCCCCTCCCCCCTCCCAACCCCTAACCTCCCCCTCCCCCCTCCCATTCCCTAACCTCCCCCCTCCCCGCTCCCATCCCCTAACCTCCCCGCTCCCATCCCCTAACCTCCCCCCTCCCCCCTCCCATTCCCTAACCTCCCCCCTCCCAACCCCTAACCTCCCCCCTCCCCGCTCCCATCCCCTAACTTCCCCCCTCCCCCCTCCCAACCCCTAACCTCCCCCCTCCCCGCTCCCATCCCCTAACCTCCCCCCTCCCCCCTCCCAACCCCTAACCTCCCCCCTCCCCCCTCCCAACCCCTAACCTCCCCCCTCCCCCTCCCAACCCCTAACCTCCCCCCTCCCCCTCCCAACCCCTAACCTCCCCCCTCCCCCTTCCCAAACCGTAACCCCCCCCTTGCCTCTCTTCATTTTGATCAATTTAATTTGTAAATCAGCTTTTCAGGTTCTGTACAGAACCTCCCCCCCACCCCCCTCCCTCTCCCCCCACCCCCCTCCCTCTCCCCCCACCCCCCTCCCTCTTGCACCCCCTACCCCTTCTGCTCCCCACTTTCCCCCGTCCACCCATCTCCCATTCCAGAGATCAGGAAGAAACACCCACCATTAGAAACATCAGGCAAAGGTTTGGACATCGGGAAAAATCTGGGTCCATAAACTCTTAGGATTGAAGATTGTCAAAAGTGTTATTATAAAATGAAGCAGGAATTATTAATCACAGTGAGAAGGGGACGGGGGGAG